>NC_142724.1:9848484-10000000 GCF_055471065.1 Atractosteus spatula
CTGCGTGATGTAATGAATGCAGTTTTATGCCTACTGTATACCTACCACCTTGCAAACTGGACAGGCTTTCTTAATATATTGTAGTACTAGCACACTGGCAGTATTTTACTGAGCTCTTATTGCATTTTATTTTGTAGTGGTCATTACAACAATGCAGATGCACAAGAATAATGCCCAGCAACTTTTAACAAAACAACAATGTGACAAAAACAATGATGCAATGCTTTTACGATTTGCTGTATGAAAACGGACATAGTCAGAACCCACTTGCAAACTGTTGTTTTCCCTTTTTGTTTCTCATAACCAGGCTTTACCTTTTTTGACATTTACTGTAAGGTTTTAAAAAAATCGAAATGACTGTAATTAAAATGTGCAGCTTTTAAAGGTCATTGTTATTTAAAACCTGCTGTTACCTGCTAATTCAATTATTTGTCTGGCTTAAGGGCAGGGAGCTTATCTATTTAAAGTAATATATTTTAATTAATTAGTTAATTTCCTACATTAAAGAAAATTATTCCTGGTCTCATATTGCTTTAGTCAAATCGGAGAGAGACATGTCTTCGTGGCCTTATACAGTATGTCCGGATGCACTGCTGAAATTAGTAATGTTTTGAAACGAAAATTCAGGTGGAGGTCAAATATCTAATCTCGTGTACTTCCTCTCTCTAAAGCAGCAAAATCTCACCTGATGAGTTACTCCATTGTGCTTCTTTCTCATTCCCCTCCCTCCACTCCATCTTCACAGCTTGCAGCTCCCTGGTTCATTCCTTGTGAAGTGGCTGGGTGAGGCTGAAATCCTGTCAAACATTAAAATTAACATTAATTAGGATTGGTCGAACTACTGAGTGCATTATGAGTTGATACATTTTTTGCAGCTGGATTACACATTTGAAATTGTCAGGTACTTAGATGAGCAGGCTAGTAAGATGTGTAAATGGAGAGAATAAAATAAAGTTTAATAAACTCTTTACTCACATCCAAACACATGTGTAGAAAAGGGACGATCTAAAGACTAAAGTCCAGCTTCATCTCAGAATTAGGTTAATTTGTTTTCAGGCTATAATCCATCTATTGTTTGTTTTTTTCCAAAACATTCTCAGACCCTTCTTAGCAGTGGCGTCTGCCTATTGGCCTGTTGTTTTGAACTTTGAAAATGCATTTTGATACCTGTAGTCATTCTGAAATGAGGCTGTTACATACAGTACTAGGATCCCCCTTTCTCCTAAAGTAATGTATTATCAATGATAACATAGTGCCGGGCACTGTGCACAGATCCCTAGGAATAGAGTCTAAAGTAATGACACTGACACTACCTATTTGCTCCCTTGCAGAATTTTGCTTATTATAAAAAGGGCTTGAAGCCAAGAGCCCCGAGTCAAAAGCATTTTGTTTTACTGCTTGAATCTTAGTTCCTCTCAGCAGTTTCAAAGCCTGCTAGAATATGGTGGGGTAATGAACACTGCTAGGTAGAAGCTTAAAGAAAGATATTTGTCTAATAATTACAGTGCTGTATGTTGAAATATACTCATCCACAATGAAAATACTATTAGCCTATTAGCTTATTTACGTGAAACATTATTTATACTACAAATAGTGAGCATATAGTGAGTCTGTTGACTGTTTCAGTAGTGTTAGTGTAGTGGGTTAGCAAAATACCATGCTTATGCAATTAAATTTCATAAACATTCAATAGCTTGGTGTTTAATATTTTAGTTGAGTACAATTTTCAAAGCAAAATTGATAAAGGGGTATGTTTAAATACCCATTCGAAAATCGATTAACGATTTTAATTAATGCAAGAAAAACAAACGATCCTAAGATTTCGCTCCTGAGTAATGAACACTGCCTGGTTGCTATCAGAATGATGGAAGGAGGGTTGCCTGTGAGAAAGGTTGCCCTGGGAACAAGATGGATGTTTCATCAATCAGGAGATTGATCCAGAAAGAACAGGAAGTGAGTTCTGTGAGGGACAGGCCAGGTCCTGGAATGCAGAGGGTCACCACATTTATCCTGCACCATCACATCCAGCCTTTTAAACTGCAGTGGCTACAACATTACACACCACCTCTGCATACAGTAGATTGATACTGTCTAAATTGAACTCTTTGTAGAGCAGATACTGTACAAGGAAGTCATTTTGGAGGTCTATGAAAAGAGTAAAGCTTTCTGTTGGCAAGGAAATATGCATGCTGGAATCCACCTGAACAGTACAAGATTCTTATACTTTCTTCAGATTCTTCATTGGAACATTTTGTCAGTACCTGAAGATGATTAATCTGACAAAGAAAAGAACAGTATTTACAGACGAAAAGCATGTTTACATCCCCAGTAACACATGTTTAAGAGACTATAAATATTAAGGAAATAAAAGGTGATCATGCAATACAATCTGTTAATTGAACTGTTAGTCTGAGGCTTTTCAGCAGGACAGTTTGGCCATAAGCTTATAGAAATGGTCATTTAAAAACAAAGGGGGATTTGAAATGCTGTGATCAGGTCTACACGTACTAGGAAAAGAGCAGGAGGCCTAGAAACAGGGATACGTTTTGCAGTGTTCTTCCTGACAGTTTTAACAATATTGTTAACCAGTTGTTAACCAACTAAAACAGTATTGAGACTGGCAGTCAAAAAATATCTTTACATGAGCATAAAATAATATAATCTCATTTAACACATAAATATGAATATATAATGTTTGACCTTCAGCATTTGTTTTTTATATTTTTTTTACAATAAAAAGAGTATCCATTTGCAACTGAAGGTATCACGACCAAAGGGTAAACACAAGCAAATTCTCCAATAGCATGCAGTCCAAACTGTGAAAGGTTTGTGGATTTTCAAGCTTTCAACAAGTACTAGATATTTATGACAAATTTCCCATTTTTTTCCTTTAAAGCTGTAGGATGCTGACATCCTTTAATCACCTTCAGTCCATAAAGCACCGTTAGCACAATGTCAGAATGACCTGCACTATTCAGCATTTCTTAATGAGCTGATGACAGCTTTATTACTGAGCATGTAACACACTTAAACTACCTGCTTCATCAAAACAAAGACATTCTGTCAGGTGACACATTCCTTATAGTCATTAAAAAATTTAAAATGTCGCACAAATTAATATCGGAGTCATTGGGAAGAATTCATTAGGGCTTTGTGTCTGAAAGGGCAGTGTTTAAAATATGATAAGGGGTGGAGGCATTCAGAGCAAGAAAGCGTTTTTTGACCATGAAGATTCAGAAAACTGTCTAATACACACATCTTGCAGTTAATGCACTGGTTTTGAGTTTAATTTCATGTCATTTAAAGGTAGAGATTTAGTATAACAAAAGACACCTTACAGCTCCATGTCCATAATTTCAAAGACGCATAGGTGCAGGGCTCTCCTTCCTTCTTTACATATGGTCACTCCAAGAACAAAACGGAACATGTACTGTAGACAAATACATGTATACATATACATATCCGAAGCTATTATCATGTGCTCACGGAGAAGTCTAATATTTATACTGTTGTTGTTGACGGCTTCAATGTTTTGGATGTATTAATGCCAAAACTTATCATTTACATTTACAGTGTAGATTTTGGTGTTAATAACATGTTTATTCATTCTAATGTGGCAGTCATTAGTGTCACTGTTCTAGTCTCTAATCGGGTTTTTGGTTACTATGGTAATGCTTGCTGAAGGGTTCTAAAGTAATTTGTTGAAATCTGAAATATCAAAGTGAATAAGTAGTTATAGGTCCTGTGCACCGTTTAGATCTCAAAATAAATAACTAAAAGCAGTTTGGTTCACATTTTCCTACTGTTTACTCTTTCTACAGCTCAGCTGCAATCCCTTCTTGCGTTTTCTAATCGGAGTTCAGAAGTGACAGTCTACTAGTTGTTCCACCTTAAAATTTGATCTCTTTATATATCCTTACAGTAGGTCAGATATAAGCTATAACTATCAACTATTGTGAAGGAAGCAATTTAAAGAAAAAAAATATTTCCTAAAATTTTTGTTGGTGAATCAGTAAATGACACTGTTTGCTCAGCTCTAGCGCTCAGGTGTCATTAGCATTTCTTTTCACCTGAGCCCTTATATACCTCATTAAACTATCTCTTATATTAAGAAGACTAATAGACTTCCTACACTTTTATTAAGGTGACGTGTACTGCAACTGCAAGCTGTCTTCTTTTAGGGGTTGTGGATGTTTTCAGTCTCATTGCTGTGCTTGTTGCTGCAGGTCTGTAAATACTATGCCAAATTTTCTGATTAACAGTGTCTAGCCAGGAAGACAGGTATTCAAGGTATTAATGAAATAGATGCTGTGTAGAAAATGGGCTTCCAGATGAGACCTTGACCCTCACACATACTTAATGCTGCTTTTCCCAGACCAAACATGATGTTTTTAGGAGTTTCCTTCTTTATCATGTGTCACAGTAACTATGTTTAAAGGGGAACTGCAAAGCTAGTTTTTATATTTCAGGGACAGAAAGAATTATCATTGATGAGTGCACAATAAAAGTTAAATGTACACAGTAACTTGTAAAACCTCCAATTAAAGTCACAAAATAGACTACATTTCCAGGTTTGTGCAATACCCTATTCTGTGATTCAGAATGAGGCAACAAAACTTCTGGTGACATGTTAATTTTAGGAGTTTCTTTCTTTGTCTTTCTTTTGTTCTTTGCATTGTAAATAAGCATTCTTGTGAATACATCTCTTTTAAATTAGTCATTACAGGGACTAACGAGCAGGAAGGGCCACATCACGTCGCAGTTCGTGGGAACTCTCAGTCGCCAGTGGTTTGCGACAACATGGCAACTTACAGTACTTTCACAAAGTTCATGACTCTGTGCTTAATTTTAATTTTGTTAAAATTTTCTATAACGTCAATTAATTTATTTTGTTTCAGAGATTTAATAAATAAGGACTGCAGCTCCCCGTTAACCTGCCTGGGATGCGCACTATAACTGCCACTAAGGTGAGATATTTGTCGTTCAATGGGTTTCAGTGTTACAGAGGCTGTGTGAATCTGTTAACATAGAGAGTTGAGCATGTGGATCATGCTTCAGCAACTGCTGCACAGAATTAAATAAAGTTTAATTTAATGCAGCATGAATAGTAGAAGCTGCAGAGGGAGCATTGCACCGGGACCAGACTTTACCTCTTAGTGGCAGAAAACATTGCTCACTGTCTAAATTGACAAAGGAGACTGTACAGCTAATGGTAAATGTTGTATTTCCGGATTGTTTTCTGCAGTGTACCATTGCTGCCAACACACAATACTTCAATAAAATGTCTACTAGATTACTCTATAACGTAGTTTGAAAATATCCTAAAGATATGTACAGTACAATAGAAAATCCAAAATAAAAACTAAAAATAGACTAAATAAACACAAATGTATTACTATAACATGTAATGGAACAAGTAATAGGATTATTCCATGCTGAAAAAAAGAAGAAGGCTCCATGGCCAAAACGTTGTGTTTTCTTTCTTCTTTTTTCAGCATGGAATAAACTTATTATTTGTTCCTTTGCAGCCTATGCATGCTGACGCAGCTACCCACCTGAACTATAACATGTGATGGCAAATGTGTCATTCTTCATTTTTTTCTTCGGTTTCTACACAAAAAAACATACCCATTGTTTGAGTATGGACCCATCGTTAATGTTTTGGCGCATAGTTTTTTTCTTTTTATTAATTGATTAGCATATTACTAATAATATTACTTTATTTCACTGCTTTCCTTTTCTACAAGAAAGATTTCATCTATGTTCCCATACAAGTACAGGATTCTTTTAGCACCAGTGATTTTTAAATCTCCATTAAAGAATCACTTTTTCAGCTCAACTTTGAATCGAAAGTAACTTCTGATAGTTTTACATAAAATTAAGCCCTTAAATGTAAATGAAAGATTTAGTTAATTAATGGTTAAAACAGCTCTTAAAGCACCTAAAGACGTAGAGGTAAAGGTGGAAATAATGAGCTACTGTACAGTATCATGAAATGTAATGAGCAATGCCGTTTCTTCTTGTATCTCTAGTGGTTTATATTGCAGTTCCTGATGTAATATTTTCCAGTGAGGGGATATAAGGAACCATGCCACTGTTACTTTTCTAACTGTCCAATCTTTTCAGAACATGAATACAGTTAAAAAAAGATCTAATCAGGCAAACCGTTCATTTAAATAGTTTAGTTCATTTCAGTAAATGATACCTCACCTGGAGATTCTGAAAATCAGGACTGGGAAGCTCTTGTGTTTGTGAAAGCGAGCCGAGAGAGGGTGTACACTGAGCTTTACTAGTTGCCTGGGGAGGTGGATAATATTTGTATTGTGCCTGAGGTTCAGCAAATACTTGCAGAAGAAAGCTAGGGGTAGACTCCTACTACAGTTTTTTTTATGAACAATGAGTTTCATCCTGTACTCAGATTCCCAATTGATATGACCCAGGCTGGAAGCTGTGATGTCTTATATGAAATTAAATTACTCCTAAATATTGCTTTTGGAATAGATCTGTTCATCTATAGTAAGTCTGTTATGGTGATGGCACTACTTTAGACTGTCAAGGTTTTACACATTTCTTGTTATAGTGCTAGACATTTAGCATAGTGGATTTGATGCCTATTTTGAGCAGTGCTTAGTACTTAGAGATGTACTACTGCCAGTGTCTGAAACCCAGGGTTTGAATACATATAACACACCTCTGCTTCATCTGTACACAATCCTGCATCTTGTATATCTTTTAAAGTATTACAGAATACACAATATTTACCAGGATTAGCTGGTTTTCAATATTGTCTCCTTTGTTAGTCATGAAACCCCCAAGGAAGGCAAAATCATTGAAATATTCCTTGCCTGCTTTCTTCCTGTTATCTTGATATCAGAGCATTTGAAGGTAAGAGAGCTCCCTACTGGCTTTTTTGTTCTTCAATGTTCTAAATTAAAATTGTGATCAATAATCATTTATTCAGAGGCATTATTAGTATAAAAGCATTCCTGCAATATGTTTATGGGGTGATTCATTTATGTCCTTTGATGGTAAAACAGTGATAATGGGGCTGTAAGGGTGCACTTTCACATAGTGTGATCCTCTTGCGCTTCATGTCTGCACTGAGCTCAGCGTTTCTTCAGAACACATTATTAAATTTGTAATATTGAGTCAACAACCTCAGCTGTCTAATGTTTGTTGAAAATCCATTGTTATTAAAGTGCCACTGATGCTGATGGATAGCTGTTTATAGAGCAATGTTGAACCCTGATACAATAAGTCTTTGGCAACCTTGTATTTGAAGTTGATTAACATCAAAAATAGAAATGCTCATTTAGAATCCCACTGTTTTCCTACTCCAGCTGCAGTCGGAAAGTCTGATGATTCTGTGGATTTAATTATACTTTGAGATTTTTTCAAACATTTTAGCCTTATCTACACCAAGTTAAATTTGAACTTCACCTGAAACAAAGCAGAAAGTGTTGAATTCAGTTTTGTAGTTAAATTAATCTTAAAAGGTTCAATTATCTTTTTTAAATCTAAATCACTGCACTGACTGCTTTTTGAAAATGTATTGGTACTATTAATGGCCTTGTATGAGATGTATTATGTGTTTCTAACTTCTTATCCATGGGGAGAAGCCACTGACATGTCCGGTAGCTCACTGTTCCAGTAGTGGGCATGTCATCCTATGAACTGTCTAAATCTTTTGCAAAGGACCATGGGCAATCTGTAACTGTAACCTATTTCTTTAGACTTTTCTTGACACTGCTTTCTGTAAAGAGAGCTCTCTTTACTGCCCTTGGGACTTTAACATTGCTAAGGAGAGGGGAATCTCTTTTTTTCCATTGTGTTAAGTGATCCTAGTAGTTTTCTCAGCTTCTTTTATAACAAGAAGTTTAAGTTGCCAGCAATATTATATTGTAAGTTGTTCCCAGCAGCAGTGGTAAGTGTTGTTTAGGGTTCTGAACTTATAAGAAGAAGATTGTAGGTTCAAACCAGCCGATATATTGTTGGTTTACCCTTGAGCAAGGCACTTAACAGAGAACTATTGAAGAAAAACACTCTTTAAGTCTTACTATGGAGATTTGCATACACAATTCTCTTGGTTCGATTTTTCCCTGGAGTCTGTGGCTGCTGAAGGTCTTCAGTTACACATTCATGATGGAGATATACAACACTAATTATAAGAGGACTGAAAAAATTTACAAAACATTTTTCTACATAAAAAATTAAATGCACTTAAAAAATAAAATTAAATTGGCAGTGTAGGTACCCATTCTGAAATTATATATTGATAATTACTGATGGGCAGCAATTAAAATAGGTTAGTCTAAAATTTCTGTTAATTTGCTTTAAAATTAAAAATAGTCCACTATTTTTGTGGACAGTAAACAGAACAAAACCATTCCAGGGCCTCCAGAGTTCAAAAGGGCTTATAGGAAATAGTTACCTACTGATCAGGATTAATGTAAGTTTTAATATCCCAGTGTTTTCATTATAAAACCACAGTCTGCCATTTGAGTTTCAGTGATAAATAATTTAGAAAAACTCTTGCCAATGGCAAAATGCTCTGTGTTACCAAATTGATATCACACAGACTGACAAACTAACCACCTTTAAAATTCTCCATTGGAATAATTTATCATTAGAAAAAGTAAATACAATTAAAAAAATTTTGATTAAAATAGTGGTACAGTACTTAAAGAAGTGTTCCGATCAGGTAAAAATGTTTTATATATTCTCATGGGGTTTGTAAGCCTTTTTACAGAATGCTTGAGAGCAAATATATGTCAGAACTTATTACCATTTCTTGGGAGTCTAGTCCCAACTTTACATTGGCAATTTCTTGTGATTTGGTCAAACTGTGGATCTCTGACAATATTTGACACCAGTTTTACAGGAATTTGGATCTCAGATGACAGTCCACTCAGTTAATTTATTGTCACTGCAAGTGGGAAAGATTTCCTCTGAAGTTCGTTTTAAGTTCATCAGTTCTTTTCTTTACTTGTGGTGATAAACATAATGTATTGGGGTAGCCCTGTCAGCCAACATGGATCTGCTGTGACATTCCAAAAAGAACTTCACAGTAATAAATAACTGTTAGAAACGCACTACCAAATACACAAAACATATAACAATGGACCATTTTTACTAAGAAAATGCAAATTAAATTAGATCAGAAAACAAGGGCAGTGAAATCCATGAACATAGAAATATATGTGCAGTTAATGCTATATTAACACTGGAATTTCCATTGCTTTATCATTAAAGATCAGAAAACATACTGTATGAAATGATCCAACTTAGACTGCACCTCCAGTTCATAGAAACAGCAGCTTCAGGGAGGATTAGGTTTAAATTTAAGGTTAAGATCAAAGTTAAAAACATGATTAACCCAAAGCTTACATTTCTTTGATACTAATGTTCATTTTTTTACACTTGAAACATTTTTTCCATCCACTTTTTAACCATTTTATCAAACACAGCATCACAGGGGAGCTGAAGTCTATATGCAAGCAATGGGCACAAGGCAGGATGCCAGTACTGTACAGTAGGTCACAGGGCAAACACGGAGACAAACGCACCAGGGCCAATTTTTCCCAGAAGCCAATTCACCTAACAGTATGTCTTTGGACTGTAGGTGGAAAGTGGAGCCCCTGGAGGAAACCTATGTGAACACAGGGAAAAAATACAAACTCCACACAGACAGCACCCCAGGAATTGAACCCAAGGCCCCAGCGCAGCAAAGTAGCAATGCTAACCATTAAGCCACTGTGCTGCACTAGAAAGGCAATAAACTATAAAATTTACCATTGGCTACTTTTGATATAGCCTTGGAGAAAAAAAAGCGAAAGGTGTTTATGTGCGGTGTTATATTCACCGAGAAAGATTTATTTATTAGTGTGGTATTTGACAGAAAAGATAAATCGATTGAAACGGTTTAATCTCCCAACTGCCAAAGGATTTTCACAAAACCGCCCCTCTCTCTTTCCCTTTAGGCCGAGAGAAAAAGAAAAAGATAAGCCTTGAAATCTGGCATTTTTGACTGCAAATGTGGTCCCAAGTTAAAACAAGTTTTTCCCTCTGGCAAGGTGTCCAAAGCAGTAATACTTTTCTCAGTGAATGGATCACAATTTGAGGGCTTCTAAGTTTCGCATGCCTCAGAATTTGTCTTTGAGATCATCAGCTATGAAATGAAAAGTTTAATAATTATTCAGAGGAAAAGATCAGCTATGGGATTCTGTCCCATTCCTCATACTGGGTTTGGGCAAACACATGTCTAATGCTGGAGTTCACTGGTCTCTAAGGTCTAGATGCCACCTGGTTTCTCTACTCATTTTACAAATGTACAATTAGGTTCACTTCTGGCTGTGGAGTAACCGTCACGTTCTCAGCTTTGAGAAAGTCAGTGTTTGGCTGTGGTATCTTTCTGGAATTTCTTCATATTAGGAGAAGCCTGCAGGAAGTGCAGCAAGTGAGTTCCCAGGATCTGATGAATGTACAGTAGTTGCTGCTGTCAGATTGCCATTAATCACTACAAATGGGGTCCTGTAGCAACTTTTTCTTCACATTTGCACCTCCCAATCGATGCGTCTGTTGTACATAACAGTTCAACATCAGCACCACACTTGCTGACAATCCATCCATCCATTTTGGAACCCCTTTTCCAATTTAGGTTTGCCAGGAATCTAAGCAAACAGAAGTGAGGGCACACCCTGGACAGGACGCCAGTCCAGTACAGGGCACACACAAACAAACACAACCATGCACACAGTGACACCAGGGCAATTTTTCCAAGAAGCCAATTAACCTACCAGTTTGTCTTTGGACTGTGGGACTGGATCACCTAGAGGAAACCCACACGAACATGGGGAGAACATACAATACAAACTCCAGGTTTGGAACCGAACCCAGGGCCCTAGCACTGTGAGGCGTCAACTACTGTGACACCATACCGCCCTCGCAGGCAACCATGAGGGTGATTTACTCAACAACTTGATTACTAGATAAAGTGGACTTGGTATACTCAAAAAAGATTTTCAGTGAACTGAAAATTGTTGTCAGCACCAAATCCCTCTGTAGTATCATGATTAGTTGTGAATGATGAATAAATCAAAATGATGCCAAAAAAACGTAATCAAAATAAAAAATCCATACACTTTTCTTTTCTAAAAATATACATCACACACGTTATGAATACATGTGTAATACAGTTTGAGTTATGTTTGTTTTTATATCCAGTATAATTTCCAATTACTATTTTTATTATGCATTTTTCTTAACATTTTGAACAGAATTTGTATTCACTAGAACATAGAGGTTATTACTGTGAATCACCAAACTCCTACTCTCAGCCATCTAGTTTTTTCTAGAGCTAAAGCTAATGTTGCCCATAGAATCAAGACATAACTTCACAGCACGTGTAAACACTAAACGTTTGGATGTCAGAGCTTCAACAACACTAATTATCAGTCAGAACGTGTTTTGACAATGACAAAAGCGAAATAATTTTACATGTCAAAATCTTTTTTTTTCCTTATATCTCCAAATAGAATAACAAATGTTTTTCTTTTTTTCTTCATATTTCATGTAGTTTCCTCTTGTGCTTGGGCAGCTGACAATACAGTATGCAACGGGTGCAGCATCCTGCTGAGTGATCAGTTCAGTCAGCTTTGATCTTCATGGACCCCCTCTCTCTTCCTGACTCTGTGTCACAGCCTTTCACAGAATAAGCTTCTAATTCAACAAAGTCAAAGCACACTGGGAGAGTAACAGAGAGAGTACAGGAAAGAATGAGGCTTCAAAACTGTGTGAGGTTAACAAATCACAAGTGTAGAACTAAATGGAAAGCACTTTAATGGAGTAGCTTTTCCAGAATGTTTCTGTTATACAGTTCGCCATGCCCCTGCTGGAAATGGTTCAAGTACTCTATCTGGTGGTGGGTTGAGGTGGGTCACATCTCCTTCTGTAGATGGTTCCACATTCGATTAGCCCTGTTACACTCGCAAGGCAGAAACGGTCAAATTGTCAAGGTCTCCAGGCTATGATGTGTGGTAAGATAAAGGATGCCTGTGATGCTACTGTATATATAATATACTACTCAGAGACAATTAATCATTTATAAAAGATGTCCAGGAAGCTGCTACAGGTTTTAGGGCATTAATAATCACTCCCTCAATACATGGAATGTACAGTATGTAAGCTCACGACAAACTTCACAGGTGTCACACTAGTCCTGGAAGCCAGACTTTGGTAGAAGGTTTTGATTGCAGAAAATGTCATCCATCTTCTTGGGTCATGACTCTGGAGGAACAAAGTATGACCACCCTTCTGCAGCAGCTGTACATGGTGATTACATACTGGGGGATGTAGTGTTGTCAGAATGCTCTGTTACTTGATAATGCAGGTCTGCTGATGTCAGTAAGGGGAGATTCCTGGCCAGAGATGGAGGCTGTCCTTGTTGAAAAATGAAGTCTGTATGTACAAGTTTCTCAGCTCTGCTTGGGACTGGAAGACAAAGACTTCTGTGGTACTAAAGACAGTCAGATTCACAATCTGTGATCTCAGCTGTATAATTTATATTACATTCTTCTGGAGATTTTGTTTTGTGAAAAAAAAAACATTTGGGAAGCTGTCCACCCATCATGTCCATAGTAATAAAAAAGGAATGAATGTTAAAACAATATTTTCATTATAGGCTACATTAATGAAAATAAATCTTCATTGCATTCTTAGAAATATTGAAATCCAAGTTTCAGTACAGTAAAGCATTGTGTTCTGTCCAAGCATGAGAGAGACTTCTAGAAAGGATAGTATTTTTCATATATTTTCTGTTTTAACAAGGGCTAGGTTTCAAAATTTCAAAAGAGATCTGCCAAAGACTCTCTAAAGGCAAGTATCTCTTTGAAATGAAAACCTCATCATCAGTAATCCCTTCTTAGAGAGCTCATTCATAATTTAACAGCCATAAAAGATCCAAGACTCTGAACATTGCTTGGGGTGCACGTGACAAAGACTATTTCATGTATAATGCATACATATGTTAGGACTTATACAAGGTATTTTATATGGCATATTACACTGTATGTGCATGTTCCTTTAGAGAATACTATATGAATATTATTTTCAAGGATGGTTAGAGTCATCCTTATTTGATCATATTGCCTGCATTCAATCCATTAGTTGACTCTAGGTTTCTGTAGGCTGTCAACAACTATTTTTATAGCTGAAAGCAAAGTGGTATTATTATTCTGAAATTTAATAATGGTGATCAGAAATCGTATTCATGCCGACCTTGCCCATAATGAAAGAAAAAATTAGGTGCATTGGCTTGTTCAAAATCCTTTCTTACTTATGACACGTAAGTTGATATTAAGCTCAGATTCATTGCCAGGTATTATTTTAACATGACTGTTTTTGCTTTCTTTTTGGCATCAGCAGACTCCCACACTCATAAAGATGTGGATTCTGAGGGAAGGTTTATTAAACTGACCCCTGTATTTTTTATTTGAATAAAATAAGGTAAAGCAACAGAAGAAATTCTAGTGAGGATGATTCAGCAGCGATCTGTGTAAAGGAGGAAATTGTTTAAAATACAGGGGATATAAAATGATTTTCAACTGTCCTTCCTTGCATCTTTTCCTGTATCATACAATTAATGAGTTGAAATTCAATTGAATCAGAGATTGACTCGAGTTTCCTTTCTCTGTATCTAAATATGACTGAAAAGTGAAACTGATGCACAGATGTTTGTCAGCTAAAAAGATTGGTGACAGTATGTAGAAAAGATCTGCCTCGAAAGCAATTTAAGGCAAGCTAGAAAGAAATTCATAGCAATTATTGTTCTTGCATGCAGAGCAACAATAACCATGTTAGAATTCCCCCATCCTGACATTGGAGCTGCATCCTAAAATGAACAAATATTTATTGGAACAAGTGCCTTTTCACAGCTTTGTACTGTGTAGTTCTAAACTGTACTTGTTGATATTCAGTACTTGACTGCCTTTGAAGACAAGTGCCTCAAGCAAAACTGTTTCTCAGAATTGCTGAGTTTCGTGTAGCTGTGCAGTAAATGTGTGTGCAGTGCTTGGGTGAGTGGAGGCAGATGGCAGTTCAGTGGGTGGGAGGAGAACATGGTGGGAGAGGGGTGGGAGCAGGCTGCAGGAGCCAGTGTGTGCTGTGAAACTCTTAATGGACTTAGAGGTGAATTACAGACTTTGCAGCTCTGCATTTTCACTTGTTTTAATGAATAGAATCAGCAATAGTTTTTTTTTGTTCTTTCTTGTTGCCCCACAGAGCTTGCATTTGCCATGTCTTCTTCATTTTAACTCATTGTTACTCCCTGTACTTGCACAGGGGAGACTGAAAACATCCTACAAAACACAGAACTTCAGTTCAGTTTTATCATTTTCACACCGCAAACCCACAGCACTAACAGAGAGAAGTGACAGGCAACAAATCCTTCTCCGTCATCCCCAAATACAGGCATTGGGTGGCTATTGCTCATAAAAAGGCGCCAGACCATTTAGAAAGGTTGCTAGTATGAATAGCAAGCAGTAGTTGCAAGCAGAATATTCCTCCCATTCTGCTTCATTATTTGCAAATAGATTTCAAAATCTCATCCAGTCATGTTCCGAAAAACCCAGAAAATCGCTTTCAGCAACATGGCAGAGAATTGTGTTCCAGACCAGCCACAAAAACTTTGGTCAAAAAAGTGCATTCTAAATTGGTGACAAAATGTAAATCCTAAGCTGTTATTTAATTATTCATCTGGAAGATGCAGGACTTGTTCTGTCCCCTCTTCTTCTGAGGTCTTTTCATGGGCAGCAGTATTATTTCTGTAGTCGGAAGTGTGTCAGCATTTTGCCATATTAGGTTATTCATTTATTCGTTAAGAATAATGGTGAGGAATTAAATCCTTCAGTTGCTGTGTAATGGAATTACACAACCATGACAGCGGTTAACAAGAAGCCAAATGAAAATGGAAAACCAGGCAGTTTAAATGCCTCGTTGAGTGAAACAGGATGATTTAAATGGGGAAATCAACATATCTGATGATCAACGAACAACAGATGTTGGATGACTGTGATCAAATTAGACTCAAGCCACTTGTCTGTGTATCTAACACAGATAGGTTTGAATATAAAAGTAACTCCTTGTCAGGCAGTGTTAAAATGTTGCTTTTTATTAGACTCGATAAAGTGGCAGGACAGTTGTAATGCTTTTAAAAGATCAAAATTCCTCCAACTGCCTTTTGACATTGATGTGCCTTTCTGGGGTTTGTGTCTGATTAAGGCTTTCTGGCACACTGCATGGAGGTATGTAATAAAGTACTCCATTGCAGGGGAGTAATGCAGATAAACAAACTAATATACCCAGTATATTTCACATTCCTTCCTTCAGAGTTAATTAAACAATCCAGGCTGAGTGTGCAGGGAGAAGCACACTCTTGTCAGTAATGGCAGTGCAGCGGGCTGTGCGCTTATTGCGGATGCTTCTGGAGCTCAGCACAAATTGAGCAATATTTTCTTGCAATATGGAAACTGTAATTGCTACCATATTTTAACATAAAGCAAAATTTGCTTTCTTAATTAGCATTTTCACCATGCGGCGCCAATGCTCCTGAGGGATGTACACTGATTCAACATAACCCCCTAGCACCAAGCCCCATGAAGCACATCGGGAGATTATAATAGTTTTTTATTTGGAAAAAAAAATGTTATTTTTATGTTTGATTTTACAGCGGCTTGCTGGAAAGTACTAAAAAAGAAAGAAGGAATAGGAGAAATAGAGTTTAACAGCAACCACTAGCTGGACTTTTCTAAATACCTGTGCCTATCCTGAGTTTACCCCTTATATAATCTGGAAGAGAAAACATCTTGAGTGATGCGTGAGTGAGTAACCCATTGATAGTTGAAGCACGGTTTATAGTTCCACAGTTCTTGTCCAGAGAGGAGGTCCGTGGTGTCTTTATGGAGATGTGTTACTACACCTGAGGTTTGAATCACTTAATCCAATTATTAGTTTAATCAGAACAATTTCAGATTGTAAGTTCCAAACGAGCAAACAGGCATACATGGCATGCATTCACGAGGCCTACTGGCTTGTCTGCCAGTAGCTTGGTGATCCAAGAATTCCTTCAGGCTATTTCATAACTGAACCCATGTAGTCAGCTTGTAGAACATAGCAAGCTCAGTTACAGAAGTTCCAGCACCCTGACAAAAGCATGTTTGTCATGAAAATAATTTTCCAATAACAATCTAATTTGTGAGAAATGAATGTTGCATGTCTGCTTGTTTTCTTTAATAAATAATGCTTAAGGATCTGTAAAGTTGAGTCTTTTCATGTTTTCTCTTTACATTCAAAATGTTTGTGATATCAATAAACACCTCATATCTGAGTATTTTCTTTAATAAACAATGCTTCATGATTTGTAACTTGTGGTTATTTTTCTTTGATTTTCTTTAAATTGTTAATATGTTGTTTTATCTTGTGCAATTTTTATGAGATAAAAGGTTCATGAGATAAAAAGCTGCAGACCCCTGGTTCTCTATGTAAAAAAGTGTGTCTTGTGTTTAGGACTGTTGCTCCTCAACTTAATTTTTGCATGTATCAACAAATACTTTGGTCACTTTATAAATAGCTTTTAGGATTTTTAAAAATTGAATTACCATATAATCTTTGTTTCAGAAAGGTAAGATTCAGATCCTTTAATCTGAATATGATAAGCCTTAAAGCCAGGAATTAGTCTGATTGCGATTGTTTTTACTTCTTCAAGTATACAGTACTTCCCTGGAGTCTAGTGGCACAAAATCTAACAAAATTCACAAAATCTAAATCTTTTCCAGTTGCTAAGGTGCAAATGATCTAAAGACTAAACCTGATAAAACCTGATGGATTGTTTGACTGGATTCCAAAAGCAGCTGCTGTAAACTGTAAAGACCAGGGATGATGCATCAGCCATAATATAATGCTTAAAGCATTAAACTGAAAATATACAGTATAATACAACAATATTATAGGTTCTTGTATAGATCACAAAAAAGCAATATATATTTACTGTTATTTCTGCCTCTTTTTGTACAGATCAACTCTAAGTAAGGTAAGAAAAGAAGATAGGGTGACAAAGTTCTCCTCTACCTCTGCTACTCTGATGCATAATGCTCCATGATGTACCTCCACAAAAAGCTATTTAACAGCACAGTGAGCTCCTTTTTTTGTTGTATTCATCTTATCCATCTTTCCTCCACCCTTTCTTCACTGTTGTAGGTGCCCCTCAGCTAAATTCTCAGTCTGTGAACAGGAGGCCCAATTTCCTCATCCTACAGTACAGCCAGATGAATAAGATGGAAATGGGAATGTTGCAAGACCCAGGCATGTCAGCTTAGGAGGTGGGGCTGGGGGCTGGAAGCTGGTGGGCGTTGTCTTGTCAGAGTTATCAGGAGACAGCTACTGAACACTGTAGGACGAAAACAGAATGCAGGTTTTTCCAAT
This sequence comes from Atractosteus spatula, assembly GCF_055471065.1. Classification (NCBI taxonomy): domain Eukaryota; kingdom Metazoa; phylum Chordata; class Actinopteri; order Semionotiformes; family Lepisosteidae; genus Atractosteus; species Atractosteus spatula. The sequence goes on from NC_142724.1 coordinate 9,865,960, forward strand.
GGTGTTTTTTTGCTCATTTATTATTTTGTTTATTTTAGTTGGATTGTTGTACTCAGGAGCTGTGAGACTGCGAACATTTTTTTGTATGACTATGTGTAGCTGCAAACTCCAGCAGTGCAAATAAACACCACATACATGTTGCGTCTGCCTTTGTTTCCACTACTCAGAGATTTCACAGGGATATATATATATACATAAGTAGACTGGAATGGGTGAGATTAGGTTAACCTTTCATTAAAGACGGTTATTTCAAATCTCCACAGTCCAAGGCTAGAGCTTTTCATAGAAACATTTTCTAGACGTTTCTACAGTCTGCGGCTAAATATTTTGTTAATCTGGTCAGACCAACAATTTGTTATAAATATAGAATTATTACAATGCATTTATTACAGTAATTCAAGGACAGGAACATTTGGCTTCAATTCTTTAGATCTCCTGAAACTGGATTGGAGATCTGTGTACAAATGTATCGAGGCAGTGGTTGTCTTTAGTGAAGATTAAGCAGCCTACTGTTTATGTTGAAATGTGGATTCCGATGGCAAACGTCATAAAATGTCAACATCATCAAAATCACCATCCTTTTACAAATATCAGTTTGTCAACTAGTACATGAACTCAAAATGTTTCTAAATACTCTGATATAAGAAATGAAGTATGAAAAAATAATCGAATAAGTAAAATGAAAAAATATTGCCATCAACTGATGATATCTTCTCATTGCCTGATAGAATGTAAAAAGGCGATTGTCACAAATAGAACTAGAAAGAGAACATAGCAATATATGTAACAAAAACATGTGGAGGTAACATGAAGATAACCCAAGCTAAGGGTAGGGATTACGTTAGGGAACAGATTACATTCTAAGAATCAATGCCACCCTCTACTCATTTCAGTGGAAAATATACATCAACGAATGAAAATAACAGTCAAAACCAACAAAGTAACCTCCCCAAATGAAAGACAAAACATCATCAATGCTTAAATTGTGTTTTTTGTCAAGAAATCTGTCAACGGTGTCCTCAATGAGCATTGTTTTGGGCTTGGCTAGGTTAAGAGTCAGGAATACACAATAAATACTCAATGTATTTGATGATATGCCTCTCTGGAATGAAAGCCAAATGCAAAACTTGAAAAACATTGCTCACTTTCCTTCAAAAATGTGCTTTTTGGGCAATATAGACAACATTCCCCTTTAGGCCAATGCAGTGGATACAGCCATATATGGATGAAAAAAAATGTGAAGCTAGCTTAGAAAAAGCACTTTTCCTACATTTAACTTCAGTCCTGAAACACAGCCATGCCATCACAACTTGTCTATGATTTGAGGGAATTCCAACCCTAACCCTAGCTAAGGATTGGGAAGGTTAGGGTTAGGGGTTCAGACTACCTTCAAAATATCAATACCACCTTCTACTCATTTTAGGGGAAAATATACATTACCGAATGAAAATAACAGTCAGAACCCATATAGCAACCTCCCCAAAACAATGAGAAAGCATCATTAATGCTTCAATTTAGTTTTTTGTCAAGTAATCTGTTAATGGAAATCTCATGTTCAATGGTGTCCTCAATGAGCATTGTTTCGGGCTTGGCTAGGTTAAGAGTCAGGAATACACAATAAATACTCAATGTATTTGATGATATGCCTCTCTGGAATGAAAGCCAAATGCAAAACTTGAAAAACATTGCTCACTTTCCTTCAAAAATGTGCTTTTTGGGCAATATAGACAACATTCCCCTTTAGGCCAATGCAGTGGATACAGCCATATATGGATGAAAAAAAATGTGAAGCTAGCTTTGAAAAAGCACTTTTCCTACATTTAACTTCAGTCCTGAAACACAGCCATGCCATCACAACTTGTCTATGATTTGAGGGAATTCCAACCCTAACCCTAGCTAAGGATTGGGAAGGTTAGGGTTAGGGGTTAAGACTACCTTCAAAATATCAATACCACCTTCTACTCATTTTAGGGGAAAATATACATTACCGAATGAAAATAACAGTCAGAACCCATACAGCAACCTCCCCAAAACAATGAGAAAGCATCATTAATGCTTCAATTTAGTTTTTTGTCAAGTAATCTGTTAATGGAAATGTCATGTTCAATGGTGTCCTCAATGAGCATTGTTTTGGGCTTGGCTAGGTTAAGAGTCAGGAATACACAATAAATTCTCAATGTATTTGATGATATGCCTCTCTGGAATGAAAGCCAAAGGCAAAAGTTTCAAAACATTGCTCACTTTTCTTCAAAAATGTACTTTTTAGGCAATATAGACAACATTCCCCTTTAGGCCAATGCAATGGATACAGCCATATATGGATGAATAAAAAATGTGAAGCTAACTTAGAAATTGCACTTTTCCTACATTTCATTTCAGTCCTGAAACACAGCCATGCCATCACAACTTGTCTATGGTTTGAGGGAATTCTAACCCTAACCCTAGCTAAGGATTGGGAAGGTTTGGGTTAGGGGTTCAGACTACCTTCAAAATATCAATACCACCTTCTACTCATTTTAGGGGAAAATATACATTACCGAATGAAAATAACAGTCAGAACCCATACAGCAACCTCCCCAAAACAATGAGAAAGCATCATTAATGCTTAAATTTAGTTTTTAGTCAAGTAATCTGTTAATGGAAATGTCATGTTCAATGGTGTCCTCAATGAGCATTGTTTTGGGCTTGGCTAGGTTAAGAGTCAGGAATACACAATAAATACTCAATGTATTTGATGATATGCCTCTCTGGAATGAAAGCCAAAGGCAAAAGTTTCAAAACATTGCTCACTTTCCTTCAAAAATGTACTTTTTAGGCAATATAGACAACATTCCCTTTAGGCCAATGCAGTGGATACAGCCATATATGGATGAAAAAAAAATGTGAAGCTAACTTAGAAATTGCACTTTTCCTACATTTCATTTCAGTCTTGAAACACAGCCATGCCATCACAACTTGTCTATGGTCTGAGGGAATTCTAACCCTAACCCTAGCTAAGGATTGGGAAGGTTAGGGTTAGGGGTTCAGACTACCTTCAAAATATCAATACCACCTTCTACTCATTTTAGGGGAAAATATACGTTACCGAATGAAAATAACAGTCAGAACCCATACAGCAACCTCCCCAAAACAATGAGAAAGCATCATTAATGCTTAAATTTAGTTTTTTGTCAAGTAATCTGTTAATGGAAATCTCACGTTCAATGGTGTCCTCAATGAGCATTGTTTTGGGCTTGGCTACAGATGCAGCCATTCAAAATGCGTGAGGTATTTCGCGGCATACCCCGGTGGGCGTGTCACAGTATCACGCGGTATGACGCAGTTAACGTGGTGTCACGTGGTTAACTATCCGGCGTCGCCTTGTAAAACCGCCAGGGGGAGCTTAACCTCTCATGTACAGCATTTGAGCCTTTAATTTTGAACTGTGTATTACAGCATGTTAATCATCAGTCATTAAAATGTTGGTATATTTTATGAAAGCAAGATTGCTCAGTTGGACAAAAGTACACAGCCTACCTTTATCATAAATATTTATGCATCAAAGCCTTTACTGAAGATATTACTAATAGTATTAATAATGGATGACTTTAGACAAGCTGTATACTCAAAGTATAATTTCTTTAGCACATTTGTACAAGCACTTGGAATCTGTCCAAGCCATACTTTGTCAGGCATTTTGTTTTACTTCAACGGGCATAAAAACTTCCTTGCTTTTAACAGGGCGTTTCATAATTTCTAACTACGAAAATGATTTAAAATGCGACACTTATCATTCAACTAGAGCTTAAAATATCACAAGGATCCTCAAGAGCACAGCAAAGAGTGTATTAAAAGACACTTGTATTTATCAACGCTTTCTTTTCCGTATACCAGATTTTATGGAACCACTTCAGAGGGGTGTCAGCCAGTCAGATTCCAGGATTCGGCACTTTAAAGGAAAAATACACACCGGTATTCCATTTCTCCCTAACGATTTTAAGCATCGAAGTATTTAACTAGCATGTGAAATAGCGTGTGAAAAAGTGGTAGTTTTAAGCTTTTCTGCTAATATAATATGGAATCGATATTGATTTAAATCGTGTTCTGATTTAAATCGCAAACGCGTGTTTAATTATATGTGTTTTTTAATCATAATCAGGCTAATGCAACATAAATTGATACAGTATCTTTGTCTTCTAAGCATCTTAATAAACTTTCAGCATAGCTTTCTACCCGTCAAGATTTATATTTCTTGGGATTTTGGGATCAAACGTGGAAGGATTAGATTATAATCGTTTTTATTTGTCAAATACGTGATTGTATTTCTGAATGTTATGTGACACCTACAGTAGTTCACTGCTTTAAACACATCGAATTAAGAAAGTTATGTGTAGCACTTTAGATCTTTTTTCTGAACCAGGGAAAATCTGATCATGCTTCTCTATAACAATAATAAAAAAAACTTTATTTTACATATCGCCTTTAAAAGTGGCATCTCAAAGCAATACAGTAGATCGAAAAACAGTTAAAAGGGACCAGATTAAATACCAGACAATCGCAAACGCATTTTCAATAAAATTATTTTATTCATTCAGCAGTTTGTGAGAGGAACATCCAGCAGGGAGAGACACACACACCGGTTTTCATTGACAAAATTGTTTTTTTTCAATTCCTTTTGTCTAACAGGAATGTTTTGTTTGTGGACAAACTGTTAGACAAGAGGAAAAGACCGCCTCCTCCTACGAAGCATTAATCGCGTATCTAAGGAAAATTGCAGTATACCTTTGTTCATGCACATCATTATACAGTACAGTATCTCAATTTGTATTTCGATAAAAAAAATTGTTTGCCCAGCCACTACTGTTGTTATTGTTTTTATCCTGTAAAGCGTTTTCTTTTTCTGCGTTTTCCATTTCCTTTTTCTGATCACTCGCTTTCTGGATACACATCTCACCTGTCCTGTTCTTTGTTTTCCTGGTTTGCTGATTATGCCTGCTGCGGTCCACTCCTACCCTCACACCTAAAGAATACTATTTTAAATTTCTTGGCGCAGTTCATTAACCCTTGTATGTGCTGTCCGCGCCCAAAATGCAATTAAAAAAAAGTAAAAAACCGCGCTCAAAATGCAATTTAGAGCTTAATAAGATACACTCCACAGGCAAAATTAAAGACAAAATTGAAGACGATTAAAATCTGTAATCTTTCCACTTGTACTGTGAGTCATCGGACAGTTTCTGCTTTGTGTAAGGATGGTGAGAAAGCTGTGTTCAATGTATTTAAGGGACTCAAAAGTAAAAGAAGATGCTTCATATTGCTTGACTAATTTTAAAAACCAAGTTATAAATGCAGACGCTCCCTCGGTGCCGCGCCGGGTGTAAATATCAAAGTATACATTCCCAACAAGAATTGTACCCATCTGTCATGCAAATAAAACACCTTGAATTGAATTGAGGGAGAGATGGGGGTAGTGGGACAGAGATACTGTAGACAGACTCAAGGCAAATAAGATACTTATGGGTACGCAGACATTCACGACAGCAACATACGAAACGTTTGCACGTACTGTATAGTTAAGTTATTACTTGGTTTTCAAAGTGCAACGAAATACAATATTGTTGTTGCTGCTGTTCTGGTTGTTTTTATCCCGTAAAGCGTTTTGAGAAGCCACCTTTAAAGGCGATATATACTGTAAAACCACTGATTCTTATGGAATGTGTTCCGCGGGAGATTCAAATTTTTATTTATTTATTTTTTAATCGCGTATCTTAGGAAATCTCAGTATAACTTTGTTCATGAACAGTGGCATGTTACATTATCATTCGTTTTTTTAACAAGGCTCGCCAGCTAATGTGAATCGAAACCTGTCTTGCTAGCTTTTAAAGTCGTGCATGTGTAAACTGTACTAGAGGGCATGCAAGTTACTCTGCCCCTTTCAGCGGCAGGGAGTCCCTCTGCTGCAACACACAGCAGACAGAACGGGAGACTATTGCCTTTCATATCTGACACCAGTGAAGTAAAAGGGGTGTCTAAAGGGGTGATTTTAGACCACATTTTAGTTACTTTATTTTGTTTACTTTTAACATTTCTGTAATTTACAGTAGATGTCACAATAGAAGCCCGAAGCCTATTATACTCAGTCTAGCCTTGGATCCTCTGAGTCCCTTGACTCAGTTATTGCATATTAATTTCTTGAGATACGCGATTCCATATTATATTCCCTTTTAATCAAATTCTAAAAGTATGCTTGTTGACTCCGGTATCGCGTTACTTAAAGACTTCGATGCTTAAAATGTTTAGGGAGAAATGGAATACTGGTGTGTATGTTTTCTTTAAAGTACCGAGACCAGCCATATACTGAACGTTTAAGTTCCAAAATTAATATCGTTTATGGACTTCACACGCGTTGCAGTATGCTCCTATTCTTTTTATGCTCAGGCACTAAAATCTCCCTTCTGCTTTGTGTAAGGATGGTATCAAGAGCAATCTTAAGTGGTGAGAAAGCTGTGTTCAATGTATTTAAGGGACTCAAAAGTAAAAGAAGATGCTTCATATTGCTTGACTAATTTTAAAAACCAAGTTATAAATGCAGACGCTCCCTCGGTGCGCTGCTCTGGTGCGCCGGCTGTTACACAGTGGCTGTCTGCCGTAAGCGTTACAATATACATACCCAACACTGCTTGTACCCATCTGTCATGCAAATAAAACACCTTGAATTGAATTGAATTGAGGGGAGAGGGGGGGAATACTAAAGCCAATACTGGCTCAATACCCTCAATGGGCTTTGACGTGCTAATGCGTTGGTTTAACAGTCCGGGTGTGGCAGGCTTCCAATGTCAACTCGACTCGATTGGAAGACAATGAACGTATTTTAGCCCTAAATGAATTAATAGCAAACATGGTTTACATAAAATACATTTTTCCAAGAAAGTTTATAATAATACGATCTATAGTTGAAATCTGAGCCTACTTTAAAAATAAAGGAAAAGCATTTTCAGAGAGTAATCATGCTGTGTTTATGTAGAAAAAGCGATTAGGTTTACGAGCAATCTAATTACCTATTCGCTTAAAACGCTATTAAAAATTTACTCTGTTGCACACACACACACAATAGAAGCAGGCACCGCTGTCAGAAGGGAAGATATGTTCAAAATATCGCAAATATCGATCATGTTGCGATATTTTGAAATATAAAAGTCAATTGATTGTCCATAATATCGCTATTCTATTTTTTCGAAGAAATGTTTGTTAAAAGAAAAGACCAGCACCAGCTGGATTCGAAAACACAACCTGTCAGCTGGTAGTCACGTCTACAAGACAGCTCACATGAACAGGCAGGCGAAACAGCCCTACACAGCCCTGTCGCAGCACACGAATACCATTATTAAATTCTTTAGATACGCGATTCCATATTATATTCCCTTTTAATCAAATTCTAAAAGTATGCTTGTTGACTCCGGTATCGCGTTAGTTAAAGACTTCGAAGCTTAAAATGTTTAGGGAGAAATGGAATACTGGTGTGTATTTTTTTCTTTAAAGTACCAAGACCAGCTATACACTGTATGTTTATGTTCCAAAATTAATATCGTTTATGACCTTCACACGCGTTACAGTATGCTCCTATTCTTTTTATGCTCAGCTACTAAGATTTCCCTTCAGTGGTAAAATTCAATACCTACAACGGGCACAGCAAAGACGTTTACTGTCTTTCTACGACAGACCAACGGACCACGAGTGCCCCTGTCGGTCAACCAATCACGTACTGCGGTGCCCCGCGTCATCTTGCGTCATACTGAGCGACGTCACCTGCGGTACGTGTCTGTAACGCGCACTTTGAATGGCTGCATCTGTAGGTTAAGAGTCAGGAATACACAATAAATACTCAATGTATTTGATGATATGCCTCTCTGGAATGAAAGCCAAATGCAAGAGTTTCAAAACATTGCTCAGTTTCCTTCAAAAATTTGCTTTTTGGGCAATATAGACAACATTCCCCTTTAGGGCAATGTAGTGGATACAGCCATATATGGGTGAAAAAAAAAAGTGAAGCTAACTTAGAAATTGCACTTTTCCTACATTTAACTTCAGTCCTGAAATACAGCCATGCCATCACAACTTGTCTATGGTTTGAGGGAATTCTAACCCTAACCCTAGCTAAGGATTGGGAAGGTTAGGGTTAGGGGTTCAGACTACCTTCAAAATATCAATACCACCTTCTACTCGTTTTAGGGGAAAATATACGTTACCGAATGAAAATAACAGTCAGAACCCATACAGCAACATCCCCAAAACAATGAGAAAGCATCATTAATGCTTCAATTTAGTTTTTTGTCAAGTAATCTGTTAATGGAAATCTCATGTTCAATGGTGTCCTCAATGAGCATTGTTTTGGGCTTGGCTAGGTTAAGAGTCAGGAATACACAATAAATACTCAATGTATTTGATGATATGCCTCTCTGGAATGAAAGCCAAAGGCAAAAGTTTCAAAACATTGCTCACTTTCCTTCAAAAATGTACTTTTTAGGCAATATAGACAACATTCCCCTTTAGGCCAATGCAGTGGATACAGCCATATATGGATGAAAAAAAAATGTGAAGCTAACTTAGAAATTGCACTTTTCCTACATTTAACTTCAGTCCTGAAACAGAGCCATGCCATCACAACTTGTCTATGGTTTGAGGGAATTCTAACCCTAACCCTAGCTAAGGATTGGGAAGGTTAGGGTTAGGGGTTCAGACTACCTTCAAAATATCAATACCACCTTCTACTAATTTTAGGGGAAAATATACGTTACCGAATGAACATAACAGTCAGAACCCATACAGCAACCTACCCAAAACAATGAGAAAGCATCATTAATGCTTCAATTTAGTTTTTTGTCAAGTAATCTGTTAATGGAAATGTCATGTTCAATGGTGTCCTCAATGAGCATTGTTTTGGGCTTGGCTAGGTTAAGAGTCAGGAATACACAATAAATACTCAATGTATTTGATGATATGCCTCTCTGGAATGAAAGCCAAATGCAAAAGTTTCAAAACATTGCTCACTTTCCTTCAAAAATTTGCTTTTTGGGCAATATAGACAACATTCCCCTTTAGGGCAATGCAGTGGATACAGCCATATATGGGTGAAAAAAAATGTGAAGCTAACTTAGAAATAGCACTTTTCCTACATTTCATTTCAGTCCTGAAACACAGCCATGCGATCATAACTTGTCTATGGTTTGAGGGAATTCTAACCCTAACCCTAGCTAAGGATTTTGAAGGTTAGGGTTAGGGGTGCAGAATACCTTCAAAATATCAATACCACCTTCTACTCATTTTAGGGGAATATATACATTACCGAATGAAAATAAGAGTCAGAACCGATATAGCTACCTCCCCAAAACAATGAGAAAGCATCATTAATGCTTCAATTTAGTTTTTTGTCAAGTAATCTGTTAATGGAAATCTCATGTTCAATGGTGTCCTCAATGAGCATTGTTTTGGGCTTGGCTAGGTTAAGAGTCAGGAATACACAATAAATACTCAATGTATTTGATGATATGCCTCTCTGGAATGAAAGCCAAAGGCAAAAGTTTCAAAACATTGCTCACTTTCCTTCAAAAATGTACTTTTTAGGCAACATAGACAACATTCCCCTTTAGGCCAAAGCAGTGGATACAGCTATATATGGATGAAAAAAAATGTGAAGCTAACTTAGAAATTGCACTTTTCCTACATTTCATTTCAGTCCTGAAACACAGCCATGCTATCACAACTTGTCTATAGTTTGAGGGAATTCCAACCCTAACCCTAGCTAAGGATTGGGAAGGTTAGGGTTAGGGGTTCAGACTACCTTCAAAATATCAATACCACCTTCAACTCATTTTAGGGGAAAATATACGTTACCGAATGAAAATAACAGTCAGAACCCATACAGCAACCTCCCCAAAACAATGAGAAAGCATCATTAATGCTTAAATTTAGTTTTTTGTCAAGTAATCTGTTAATGGAAATCTCACGTTCAATGGTGTCCTCAATGAGCATTGTTTTGGGCTTGGCTAGGTTAAGAGTCAGGAATACACAATAAATACTCAATGTATTTGATGATATGCCTCTCTGGAATGAAAGCCAAATGCAAGAGTTTCAAAACATTGCTCAGTTTCCTTCAAAAATTTGCTTTTTGGGCAATATAGACAACATTCCCCGTTAGGGCAATGTAGTGGATACAGCCATATATGGATGAAAAAAAAAAGTGAAGCTAACTTAGAAATTGCACTTTTCCTACATTTAACTTCAGTCCTGAAATACAGCCATGCCATCACAACTTGTCTATGGTTTGAGGGAATTCTAACCCTAACCCTAGCTAAGGATTGGGAAGGTTAGGGTTAGGGGTTCAGACTACCTTCAAAATATCAATACCACCTTCTACTCGTTTTAGGGGAAAATATACGTTACCGAATGAAAATAACAGTCAGAACCCATACAGCAACATCCCCAAAACAATGAGAAAGCATCATTAATGCTTCAATTTAGTTTTTTGTCAAGTAATCTGTTAATGGAAATCTCATGTTCAATGGTGTCCTCAATGAGCATTGTTTTGGGCTTGGCTAGGTTAAGAGTCAGGAATACACAATAAATACTCAATGTATTTGATGATATGCCTCTCTGGAATGAAAGCCAAAGGCAAAAGTTTCAAAACATTGCTCACTTTCCTTCCAAAATGTACTTTTTAGGCAATATGGACAACATTCTCCTTTAGGCCAATGCAGTGGATACAGCCATATATGGATGAAAAAAAAATGTGAAGCTAACTTAGAAATTGCACTTTTCCAACATTTAACTTCAGTCCTGAAACACAGCCATGCCATCACAACTTGTCTATGATTTGAGGGAATTCCAACCCTAACCCTAGCTAAGGATTGGGAAGGTTAGGGTTAGGGGTTCAGACTACCTTCAAAATATCAATACCACCTTCTACTCATTTTAGGGGAAAATATACGTTACCGAATGAAAATAACAGTCAGAACCCATACAGAAACCTCCCCAAAACAATGAGAAAGCATCATTAATGCTTCAATTTAGTTTTTTGGCAAGTAATCTGTTAATGGAAATCTCATGTTCAATGGTGTCCTCAATGAGCATTGTTTTGGGCTTGGCTAGGTTAAGAGTCAGGAATACACAATAAATTCTCAATGTATTTGATGATATGCCTCTCTGGAATGAAAGCCAAAGGCAAAAGTTTCAAAACATTGCTCACTTTCCTTCAAAAATGTACTTTTTAGGCAACATAGAGAACATTCCCCTTTAAGCCAATGCAGTGGATACAGGTATATATGGATGAAAAAAAATGTGAAGCTAACTTAGAAATAGCACTTTTCCTACATTTCATTTCAGTCCTGAAACACAGCCATGCCATCATAACTTGTCTATGGTTTGAGGGAATTCTAACCCTAACCCTAGCTAAGGGTTGGGAATGTTAGGGTTAGCGGTGCAGACTACCTTCAAAATATCAATACCACCTTCTACTCATTTTAGGGGAAAATATACGTTACCGAATGAAAATAACAGTCAGAACCCATACAGCAACCTCCCCAAAACAATGAGAAAGCATCATTAATGCTTCAATTTAGTTTTGTGTCAAGTAATCTGTTAATGGAAATCTCACGTTCAATGGTGTCCTCAATGAGCATTGTTTTGGGCTTGGCTAGGTTAAGAGTCAGGAATACACAATAAATACTCAATGTATTTGATGATATGCCTCTCTGGAATGAAAGCCAAATGCAAGAGTTTCAAAACATTGCTCAGTTTCCTTCAAAAATTTGCTTTTTGGGCAATATAGACAACATTCCCCTTTAGGGCAATGTAGTGGATACAGCCATATATGGATGAAAAAAAAAAGTGAAGCTAACTTAGAAATTGCACTTTTCCTACATTTAACTTCAGTCCTGAAATACAGCCATGCCATCACAACTTGTCTATGGTTTGAGGGAATTCTAACCCTAACCCTAGCTAAGGATTGGGAAGGTTAGGGTTAGGGGTTCAGACTACCTTCAAAATATCAATACCACCTTCTACTCGTTTTAGGGGAAAATATACGTTACCGAATGAAAATAACAGTCAGAACCCATACAGCAACATCCCCAAAACAATGAGAAAGCATCATTAATGCTTCAATTTAGTTTTTTGTCAAGTAATCTGTTAATGGAAATCTCATGTTCAATGGTGTCCTCAATGAGCATTGTTTTGGGCTTGGCTAGGTTAAGAGTCAGGAATACACAATAAATACTCAATGTATTTGATGATATGCCTCTCTGGAATGAAAGCCAAAGGCAAAAGTTTCAAAACATTGCTCACTTTCCTTCAAAAATGTACTTTTTAGGCAATATAGACAACATTCCCCTTTAGGCCAATGCAGTGGATACAGCCATATATGGATGAAAAAAAAATGTGAAGCTAACTTAGAAATTGCACTTTTCCTACATTTAACTTCAGTCCTGAAACAGAGCCATGCCATCACAACTTGTCTATGGTTTGAGGGAATTCTAACCCTAACCCTAGCTAAGGATTGGGAAGGTTAGGGTTAGGGGTTCAGACTACCTTCAAAATATCAATACCACCTTCTACTAATTTTAGGGGAAAATATACGTTACCGAATGAACATAACAGTCAGAACCCATACAGCAACCTACCCAAAACAATGAGAAAGCATCATTAATGCTTCAATTTAGTTTTTTGTCAAGTAATCTGTTAATGGAAATGTCATGTTCAATGGTGTCCTCAATGAGCATTGTTTTGGGCTTGGCTAGGTTAAGAGTCAGGAATACACAATAAATACTCAATGTATTTGATGATATGCCTCTCTGGAATGAAAGCCAAATGCAAAAGTTTCAAAACATTGCTCACTTTCCTTCAAAAATTTGCTTTTTGGGCAATATAGACAACATTCCCCTTTAGGGCAATGCAGTGGATACAGCCATATATGGGTGAAAAAAAATGTGAAGCTAACTTAGAAATAGCACTTTTCCTACATTTCATTTCAGTCCTGAAACACAGCCATGCGATCATAACTTGTCTATGGTTTGAGGGAATTCTAACCCTAACCCTAGCTAAGGATTTTGAAGGTTAGGGTTAGGGGTGCAGAATACCTTCAAAATATCAATACCACCTTCTACTCATTTTAGGGGAATATATACATTACCGAATGAAAATAAGAGTCAGAACCGATATAGCTACCTCCCCAAAACAATGAGAAAGCATCATTAATGCTTCAATTTAGTTTTTTGTCAAGTAATCTGTTAATGGAAATCTCATGTTCAATGGTGTCCTCAATGAGCATTGTTTTGGGCTTGGCTAGGTTAAGAGTCAGGAATACACAATAAATACTCAATGTATTTGATGATATGCCTCTCTGGAATGAAAGCCAAAGGCAAAAGTTTCAAAACATTGCTCACTTTCCTTCAAAAATGTACTTTTTAGGCAACATAGACAACATTCCCCTTTAGGCCAAAGCAGTGGATACAGCTATATATGGATGAAAAAAAATGTGAAGCTAACTTAGAAATTGCACTTTTCCTACATTTCATTTCAGTCCTGAAACACAGCCATGCTATCACAACTTGTCTATAGTTTGAGGGAATTCCAACCCTAACCCTAGCTAAGGATTGGGAAGGTTAGGGTTAGGGGTTCAGACTACCTTCAAAATATCAATACCACCTTCTACTCATTTTAGGGGAAAATATACGTTACCGAATGAAAATAACAGTCAGAACCCATACAGCAACCTCCCCAAAACAATGAGAAAGCATCATTAATGCTTAAATTTAGTTTTTTGTCAAGTAATCTGTTAATGGAAATCTCACGTTCAATGGTGTCCTCAATGAGCATTGTTTTGGGCTTGGCTAGGTTAAGAGTCAGGAATACACAATAAATACTCAATGTATTTGATGATATGCCTCTCTGGAATGAAAGCCAAATGCAAGAGTTTCAAAACATTGCTCAGTTTCCTTCAAAAATTTGCTTTTTGGGCAATATAGACAACATTCCCCGTTAGGGCAATGTAGTGGATACAGCCATATATGGATGAAAAAAAAAAGTGAAGCTAACTTAGAAATTGCACTTTTCCTACATTTAACTTCAGTCCTGAAATACAGCCATGCCATCACAACTTGTCTATGGTTTGAGGGAATTCTAACCCTAACCCTAGCTAAGGATTGGGAAGGTTAGGGTTAGGGGTTCAGACTACCTTCAAAATATCAATACCACCTTCTACTCGTTTTAGGGGAAAATATACGTTACCGAATGAAAATAACAGTCAGAACCCATACAGCAACATCCCCAAAACAATGAGAAAGCATCATTAATGCTTCAATTTAGTTTTTTGTCAAGTAATCTGTTAATGGAAATCTCATGTTCAATGGTGTCCTCAATGAGCATTGTTTTGGGCTTGGCTAGGTTAAGAGTCAGGAATACACAATAAATACTCAATGTATTTGATGATATGCCTCTCTGGAATGAAAGCCAAAGGCAAAAGTTTCAAAACATTGCTCACTTTCCTTCAAAAATGTACTTTTTAGGCAATATGGACAACATTCTCCTTTAGGCCAATGCAGTGGATACAGCCATATATGGATGAAAAAAAAATGTGAAGCTAACTTAGAAATTGCACTTTTCCAACATTTAACTTCAGTCCTGAAACACAGCCATGCCATCACAACTTGTCTATGATTTGAGGGAATTCCAACCCTAACCCTAGCTAAGGATTGGGAAGGTTAGGGTTAGGGGTTCAGACTACCTTCAAAATATCAATACCACCTTCTACTCATTTTAGGGGAAAATATACGTTACCGAATGAAAATAACAGTCAGAACCCATACAGAAACCTCCCCAAAACAATGAGAAAGCATCATTAATGCTTCAATTTAGTTTTTTGGCAAGTAATCTGTTAATGGAAATCTCATGTTCAATGGTGTCCTCAATGAGCATTGTTTTGGGCTTGGCTAGGTTAAGAGTCAGGAATACACAATAAATTCTCAATGTATTTGATGATATGCCTCTCTGGAATGAAAGCCAAAGGCAAAAGTTTCAAAACATTGCTCACTTTCCTTCAAAAATGTACTTTTTAGGCAACATAGAGAACATTCCCCTTTAAGCCAATGCAGTGGATACAGGTATATATGGATGAAAAAAATGTGAAGCTAACTTAGAAATAGCACTTTTCCTACATTTCATTTCAGTCCTGAAACACAGCCATGCCATCATAACTTGTCTATGGTTTGAGGGAATTCTAACCCTAACCCTAGCTAAGGGTTGGGAATGTTAGGGTTAGCGGTGCAGACTACCTTCAACATATCAATACCACCTTCTACTCATTTTAGGGGAAAATATACGTTACCGAATGAAAATAACAGTCAGAACCCATACAGCAACCTCCCCAAAACAATGAGAAAGCATCATTAATGCTTCAATTTAGTTTTGTGTCAAGTAATCTGTTAATGGAAATCTCATGTTCAATGGTGTCCTCAATGAGCATTGTTTTGGGCTTGGCTAGGTTAAGAGTCAGGAATACACAATAAATACTCAATGTATTTGATGATATGCCTCTCTGGAATGAAAGCCAAAGGCAAAAGTTTGAAAACATTGCTCACTTTCCTTCAAAAATGTACTTTTTAGGCAATATAGACAACATTCTCCTTTAGGCCAATGCAGTGGATACAGCCATATATGGATGAAAAAAAAAAGTGAAGCTAACTTAGAAATTGCACTTTTCCTACATTTAACTTCAGTCCTGAAACAGAGCTATGCCATCACAACTTGTCTATGGTTTGAGGGAATTCTAACCCTAACCCTAGCTAAGGATTGGGAAGGTTAGGGTTAGGGGTTCAGACTACCTTCAAAATATCAATACCACCTTCTACTCGTTTTAGGGGAAAATATACGTTACCGAATGAAAATAAGAGTCAGAACCGATATAGCTACCTCCCCAAAACAATGAGAAAGCATCATTAATGCTTCAATTTAGTTTTTTGTCAAGCAATCTGTTAATGGAAATCTCATGTTCAATGGTGTCCTCAATGAGCATTGTTTTGGGCTTGGCTAGGTTAAGAGTCAGGAATACACAATAAATACTCAATGTATTTGATGATATGCCTCTCTGGAATGAAAGCCAAAGGCAAAAGTTTCAAAACATTGCTCACTTTCCTTCAAAAATGTACTTTTTAGGCAATATGGACAACATTCTCCTTTAGGCCAATGCAGTGGATACAGCCATATATGGATGAAAAAAAAATGTGAAGCTAACTTAGAAATTGCACTTTTCCAACATTTAACTTCAGTCCTGAAACACAGCCATGCCATCACAACTTGTCTATGATTTGAGGGAATTCCAACCCTAACCCTAGCTAAGGATTGGGAAGGTTAGGGTTAGGGGTTCAGACTACCTTCAAAATATCAATACCACCTTCTACTCATTTTAGGGGAAAATATACGTTACCGAATGAAAATAACAGTCAGAACCCATACAGAAACCTCCCCCAAAACAATGAGAAAGCATCATTAATGCTTCAATTTAGTTTTTTGGCAAGTAATCTGTTAATGGAAATCTCATGTTCAATGGTGTCCTCAATGAGCATTGTTTTGGGCTTGGCTAGGTTAAGAGTCAGGAATACACAATAAATTCTCAATGTATTTGATGATATGCCTCTCTGGAATGAAAGCCAAAGGCAAAAGTTTCAAAACATTGCTCACTTTCCTTCAAAAATGTACTTTTTAGGCAACATAGAGAACATTCCCCTTTAAGCGAATGCAGTGGATACAGGTATATATGGATGAAAAAAAATGTGAAGCTAACTTAGAAATAGCACTTTTCCTACATTTCATTTCAGTCCTGAAACACAGCCATGCCATCATAACTTGTCTATGGTTTGAGGGAATTCTAACCCTAACCCTAGCTAAGGGTTGGGAATGTTAGGGTTAGCGGTGCAGACTACCTTCAAAATATCAATACCACCTTCTACTCATTTTAGGGGAAAATATACGTTACTGAATGAAAATAACAGTCAGAACCCATACAGCAACCTCCCCAAAACAATGAGAAAGCATCATTAATGCTTCAATTTAGTTTTGTGTCAAGTAATCTGTTAATGGAAATCTCATGTTCAATGGTGTCCTCAATGAGCATTGTTTTGGGCTTGGCTAGGTTAAGAGTCAGGAATACACAATAAATACTCAATGTATTTGATGATATGCCTCTCTGGAATGAAAGCCAAATGCAAAAGTTTCAAAACATTGCTCACATTCCTTCAAAAATTTGCTTTTTGGGCAATATAGACAACATTCCCCTTTAGGGCAATGCAGTGGATACAGCCATATATGGGTGAAAAAAAATGTGAAGCTAACTTAGAAATAGCACTTTTCCTACATTTCATTTCAGTCCTGAAACACAGCCATGCGATCATAACTTGTTTATGGTTTGAGGGAATTCTAACCCTAACCCTAGCTAAGGATTTTGAAGGTTAGGATTAGGGGTGCAGAATACCTTCAAAATATCAATACCACCTTCTACTCATTTTAGGGGAAAATATACATTACCGAATGAAAATAAGAGTCAGAACCGATATAGCTACCTCCCCAAAACAATGAGAAAGCATCATTAATGCTTCAATTTAGTTTTTTGTCAAGTAATCTGTTAATGGAAATCTCATGTTCAATGGTGTCCTCAATGAGCATTGTTTTGGGCTTGGCTAGGTTAAGAGTCAGGAATACACAATAAATTCTCAATGTATTTGATGATATGCCTCTCTGGAATGAAAGCCAAAGGCAAAAGTTTCAAAACATTGCTCACTTTCCTTCAAAAATGTACTTTTTAGGCAATATAGACAACATTCCCCTTTAGGCCAATGCAGTGGATACAGCCATATATGGATGAAAAAAAAATGTGAAGCTAACTTAGAAATTGCACTTTTCCTACATTTAACTTCAGTCCTGAAACAGAGCCATGCCATCACAACTTGTCTATGGTTTGAGGGAATTCTAACCCTAACCCTAGCTAAGGATTGGGAAGGTTAGGGTTAGGGGTTCAGACTACCTTCAAAATATCAATACCACCTTCTACTAATTTTAGGGGAAAATATACGTTACCGAATGAACATAACAGTCAGAACCCATACAGCAACCTACCCAAAACAATGAGAAAGCATCATTAATGCTTCAATTTAGTTTTTTGTCAAGTAATCTGTTAATGGAAATGTCATGTTCAATGGTGTCCTCAATGAGCATTGTTTTGGGCTTGGCTAGGTTAAGAGTCAGGAATACACAATAAATACTCAATGTATTTGATGATATGCCTCTCTGGAATGAAAGCCAAATGCAAAAGTTTCAAAACATTGCTCACTTTCCTTCAAAAATTTGCTTTTTGGGCAATATAGACAACATTCCCCTTTAGGGCAATGCAGTGGATACAGCCATATATGGGTGAAAAAAAATGTGAAGCTAACTTAGAAATAGCACTTTTCCTACATTTCATTTCAGTCCTGAAACACAGCCATGCGATCATAACTTGTCTATGGTTTGAGGGAATTCTAACCCTAACCCTAGCTAAGGATTTTGAAGGTTAGGATTAGGGGTGCAGAATACCTTCAAAATATCAATACCACCTTCTACTCATTTTAGGGGAAAATATACATTACCGAATGAAAATAAGAGTCAGAACCGATATAGCTACCTCCCCAAAACAATGAGAAAGCATCATTAATGCTTCAATTTAGTTTTTTGTCAAGCAATCTGTTAATGGAAATCTCATGTTCAATGGTGTCCTCAATGAGCATTGTTTTGGGCTTGGCTAGGTTAAGAGTCAGGAATACACAATAAATACTCAATGTATTTGATGATATGCCTCTCTGGAATGAAAGCCAAAGGCAAAAGTTTCAAAACATTGCTCACTTTCCTTCAAAAATGTACTTTTTAGGCAATATAGACAACATTCCCCTTTAGGCCAATGCAGTGGATACAGTCATATATGGATGAAAAAAAAATGTGAAGCTAACTTAGAAATAGCACTTTTCCTACATTTCATTTCAGTCCTGAAACACAGCCATGCGATCACAACTTGTCTATGGTTTGAGGGAATTCTAACCCTAACCCTAGCTAAGGATTTTGAAGGTTAGGATTAGGGGTGCAGAATACCTTCAAAATATCAATACCACCTTCTACTCATTTTAGGGGAAAATATACATTACCGAAAGAAAATAAGAGTCAGAACCGATATAGCTACCTCCCCAAAACAATGAGAAAGCATCATTAATGCTTCAATTTAGTTTTTTGTCAAGTAATCTGTTAATGGAAATCTCATGTTCAATGGTGTCCTCAATGAGCATTGTTTTGGGCTTGGCTAGGTTAAGAGTCAGGAATACACAATAAATACTCAATGTATTTGATGATATGCCTCTCTGGAATGAAAGCCAAAGGCAAAAGTTTCAAAACATTGCTCACTTTCCTTCAAAAATGTACTTTTTAGGCAATATAGACAACATTCCCCTTTAGGCCAATGCAGTGGATACAGCCATATATGGATGAAAAAAAAATGTGAAGCTAACATAGAAATTGCACTTTTCCTACATTTCATTTCAGTCCTGAAACACAGCCATGCCATCACAACTTGTCTATGGTTTGAGGGAATTCTAACCCTAACCCTAGCTAAGGATTGGGACGGTTAGGGTTAGGGGTTCAGACTACCTTCAAAATATCAATACCACCTTCTACTCATTTTAGGGGAAAATATACGTTACCGAATGAAAATAACAGTCAGAACCCATACCCAACCTCCCCAAAACAATGAGAAAGCATCATTAATGCTTAAATTTAGTTTTTTGTCAAGTAATCTGTTAATGGAAATCTCATGTTCAATGGTGTCCTCAATGAGCATTGTTTTGGGCTTGGCTAGGTTAAGAGTCAGGAATACACAATAAATACTCAATGTATTAGACGATATGCCTCTCTGGAATGAAAGCCAAAGGCAAAAGTTTCAAAACATTGCTCACTTTCCATCAAAAATTTGCTTTTTGGGCAATATAGACAACATTCCCTTTAGGCCAATGCAGTGGATACAGCCATATATGGATGAAAAAGAAATGTGAAGCTAACTTAGAAATTGAACTTTTCCAACATTTAACTTCAGTCCTGAAACACAGCCATGCCATCACAACTTGTCTATGATTTGAGGGAATTCCAACCCTAACCCTAGCTAAGGATTGGGAAGGTTAGGGTTAGGGGTTCAGACTACCTTCAAAATATCAATACCACCTTCTACTCATTTTAGGGGAAAATATACGTTACCGAATGAAAATAACTGTCAGAACCCATACAGCAACCTCCCCAAAACAATGAGAAAGCATCATTAATGCTTCAATTTAGTTTTTTGTCAAATAATCTGTTAATGGAAATCTGATGTTCAATGGTGTCCTCAATGAGCATTGTTTTGGGCTTGGCTAGGTTAAGAGTCAGGAATACACAATAAATACTCAATGTATTTGATGATATGCCTCTCTGGAATGAAAGCCAAAGGCAAAAGTTTCAAAACATTGCTCACTTTCCTTCAAAAATGTACTTTTTAGGCAATATAGACAACATTCCCCTTTAGGCCAATGCAGTGGATACAGCCATATATGGATGAAAAAAAAATGTGAAGCTAACATAGAAATTGCACTTTTCCTACATTTCATTTCAGTCCTGAAACACAGCCATGCCATCACAACTTGTCTATGGTTTGAGGGAATTCTAACCCTAACCCTAGCTAAGGATTGGGACGGTTAGGGTTAGGGGTTCAGACTACCTTCAAAATATCAATACCACCTTCTACTCATTTTAGGGGAAAATATACGTTACCGAATGAAAATAACAGTCAGAACCCATACCCAACCTCCCCAAAACAATGAGAAAGCATCATTAATGCTTAAATTTAGTTTTTTGTCAAGTAATCTGTTAATGGAAATCTCATGTTCAATGGTGTCCTCAATGAGCATTGTTTTGGGCTTGGCTAGGTTAAGAGTCAGGAATACACAATAAATACTCAATGTATTAGACGATATGCCTCTCTGGAATGAAAGCCAAAGGCAAAAGTTTCAAAACATTGCTCACTTTCCATCAAAAATTTGCTTTTTGGGCAATATAGACAACATTCCCTTTAGGCCAATGCAGTGGATACAGCCATATATGGATGAAAAAGAAATGTGAAGCTAACTTAGAAATTGAACTTTTCCAACATTTAACTTCAGTCCTGAAACACAGCCATGCCATCACAACTTGTCTATGATTTGAGGGAATTCCAACCCTAACCCTAGCTAAGGATTGGGAAGGTTAGGGTTAGGGGTTCAGACTACCTTCAAAATATCAATACCACCTTCTACTCATTTTAGGGGAAAATATACGTTACCGAATGAAAATAACTGTCAGAACCCATACAGCAACCTCCCCAAAACAATGAGAAAGCATCATTAATGCTTCAATTTAGTTTTTTGTCAAATAATCTGTTAATGGAAATCTGATGTTCAATGGTGTCCTCAATGAGCATTGTTTTGGGCTTGGCTAGGTTAAGAGTCAGGAATACACAATAAATTCTCAATGTATTTGATGATATGCCTCTCTGGAATGAAAGCCAAAGGCAAAAGTTTCAAAACATTGCTCACTTTCCTTCAAAAATGTACTTTTTAGGCAATATAGACAACATTCCCCTTTAGGCCAATGCAGTGGATACAGCCATATATGGATGAAAAAAAAATGTGAAGCTAACTTAGAAATTGCACTTTTCCTACATTTAACTTCAGTCCTGAAACAGAGCCATGCCATCACAACTTGTCTATGGTTTGAGGGAATTCTAACCCTAACCCTAGCTAAGGATTGGGAAGGTTAGGGTTAGGGGTTCAGACTACCTTCAAAATATCAATACCACCTTCTACTAATTTTAGGGGAAAATATACGTTACCGAATGAACATAACAGTCAGAACCCATACAGCAACCTACCCAAAACAATGAGAAAGCATCATTAATGCTTCAATTTAGTTTTTTGTTAAGTAATCTGTTAATGGAAATGTCATGTTCAATGGTGTCCTCAATGAGCATTGTTTTGGGCTTGGCTAGGTTAAGAGTCAGGAATACACAATAAATACTCAATGTATTTGATGATATGCCTCTCTGGAATGAAAGCCAAATGCAAAAGTTTCAAAACATTGCTCACTTTCCTTCAAAAATTTGCTTTTTGGGCAATATAGACAACATTCCCCTTTAGGGCAATGCAGTGGATACAGCCATATATGGGTGAAAAAAAATGTGAAGCTAACTTAGAAATAGCACTTTTCCTACATTTCATTTCAGTCCTGAAACACAGCCATGCGATCATAACTTGTCTATGGTTTGAGGGAATTCTAACCCTAACCCTAGCTAAGGATTTTGAAGGTTAGGGTTAGGGGTGCAGAATACCTTCAAAATATCAATACGACCTTCTACTCATTTTAGGGGAATATATACATTACCGAATGAAAATAAGAGTCAGAACCGATATAGCTACCTCCCCAAAACAATGAGAAAGCATCATTAATGCTTCAATTTAGTTTTTTGTCAAGTAATCTGTTAATGGAAATCTCATGTTCAATGGTGTCCTCAATGAGCATTGTTTTGGGCTTGGCTAGGTTAAGAGTCAGGAATACACAATAAATACTCAATGTATTTGATGATATGCCTCTCTGGAATGAAAGCCAAAGGCAAAGTTTCAAAACATTGCTCACTTTCCTTCAAAAATGTACTTTTTAGGCAATATAGACAACATTCCCCGTTAGGGCAATGTAGTGGATACAGCCATATATGGATGAAAAAAAAAAGTGAAGCTAACTTAGAAATTGCACTTTTCCTACATTTAACTTCAGTCCTGAAATACAGCCATGCCATCACAACTTGTCTATGGTTTGAGGGAATTCTAACCCTAACCCTAGCTAAGGATTGGGAAGGTTAGGGTTAGGGGTTCAGACTACCTTCAAAATATCAATACCACCTTCTACTCGTTTTAGGGGAAAATATACGTTACCGAATGAAAATAACAGTCAGAACCCATACAGCAACATCCCCAAAACAATGAGAAAGCATCATTAATGCTTCAATTTAGTTTTTTGGCAAGTAATCTGTTAATGGAAATCTCATGTTCAATGGTGTCCTCAATGAGCATTGTTTTGGGCTTGGCTAGGTTAAGAGTCAGGAATACACAATAAATTCTCAATGTATTTGATGATATGCCTCTCTGGAATGAAAGCCAAAGGCAAAAGTTTCAAAACATTGCTCACTTTCCTTCAAAAATGTACTTTTTAGGCAACATAGAGAACATTCCCCTTTAAGCCAATGCAGTGGATACAGGTATATATGGATGAAAAAAAATGTGAAGCTAACTTAGAAATAGCACTTTTCCTACATTTCATTTCAGTCCTGAAACACAGCCATGCCATCATAACTTGTCTATGGTTTGAGGGAATTCTAACCCTAACCCTAGCTAAGGGTTGGGAATGTTAGGGTTAGCGGTGCAGACTACCTTCAAAATATCAATACCACCTTCTACTCATTTTAGGGGAAAATATACGTTACCGAATGAAAATAACAGTCAGAACCCATACAGCAACCTCCCCAAAACAATGAAAAAGCATCATTAATGCTTCAATTTAGTTTTGTGTCAAGTAATCTGTTAATGGAAATCTCATGTTCAATGGTGTCCTCAATGAGCATTGTTTTGGGCTTGGCTAGGTTAAGAGTCAGGAATACACAATAAATACTCAATGTATTTGATGATATGCCTCTCTGGAATGAAAGCCAAAGGCAAAAGTTTCAAAACATTGCTCACTTTCCTTCAAAAATGTACTTTTTAGGCAATATAGACAACATTCTCCTTTAGGCCAATGCAGTGGATACAGCCATATATGGATGAAAAAAAAAAGTGAAGCTAACTTAGAAATTGCACTTTTCCTACATTTAACTTCAGTCCTGAAACAGAGCCATGCCATCACAACTTGTCTATGGTTTGAGGGAATTCTAACCCTAACCCTAGCTAAGGATTGGGAAGGTTAGGGTTAGGGGTTCAGACTACCTTCAAAATATCAATACCACCTTCTACTCGTTTTAGGGGAAAATATACGTTACCGAATGAAAATAAGAGTCAGAACCGATATAGCTACCTCTCCAAAACAATGAGAAAGCATCATTAATGCTTCAATTTAGTTTTTTGTCAAGTAATCTGTTAATGGAAATCTCATGTTCAATGGTGTCCTCAATGAGCATTGTTTTGGGCTTGGCTAGGTTAAGAGTCAGGAATACACAATAAACACTCAATGTATTTGATGATATGCCTCTCTGGAATGAAAGCCAAAGGCAAAAGTTTCAAAACATTGCTCACTTTCCTTCAAAAATGTACTTTTTAGGCAATATAGACAACATTCCCCTTTAGGCCAATGCAGTGGATACAGTCATATATGGATGAAAAAAAAATGTGAAGCTAACTTAGAAATTGCACTTTTCCTACATTTAACTTCAGTCCTGAAACAGAGCCATGCCATCACAACTTGTCTATGGTTTGAGGGAATTCTAACCCTAACCCTAGCTAAGGATTGGGAAGGTTAGGGTTAGGGGTTCAGACTACCTTCAAAATATCAATACCACCTTCTACTCATTTTAGGGGAAAATATACATTACCGAATGAAAATAAGAGTCAGAACCGATATAGCTACCTCCCCAAAACAATGAGAAAGCATCATTAATGCTTCAATTTAGTTTTTTGTCAAGTAATCTGTTAATGGAAATCTCATGTTCAATGGTGTCCTCAATGAGCATTGTTTTGGGCTTGGCTAGGTTAAGACTCAGGAATACACAATAAATACTCAATGTATTTGATGATATGCCTCTCTGGAATGAAAGCCAAAGGCAAAAGTTTCAAAACATTGCTCACTTTCCTTCAAAAATGTACTTTTTAGGCAACATAGACAACATTCCCCTTTAGGCCAAAGCAGTGGATACAGCTATATATGGATAAAAAAAATGTGAAGCTAACTTAGAAATTGCACTTTTCCTACATTTCATTTCAGTCCTGAAACACAGCCATGCTATCACAACTTGTCTATAGTTTGAGGGAATTCTAACCCTAACCCTAGCTAAGGATTGGGAAGGTTAGGGTTAGGGGTTCAGACTACCTTCAAAATAGCAATACCACCTTCTACTCATTTTAGGGGAAAATATACGTTACCGAATGAAAATAACAGTCAGAACCCATACAGCAACCTCCCCAAAACAATGAGAAAGCATCATTAATGCTTAAATTTAGTTTTTTGTCAAGTAATCTGTTAATGGAAATCTCACGTTCAATGGTGTCCTCAATGAGCATTGTTTTGGGCTTGGCTAGGTTAAGAGTCAGGAATACACAATAAATACTCAATGTATTTGATGATATGCCTCTCTGGAATGAAAGCCAAATGCAAGAGTTTCAAAACATTGCTCAGTTTCCTTCAAAAATTTGCTTTTTGGGCAATATAGACAACATTCCCCGTTAGGGTAATGTAGTGGATACAGCCATATATGGATGAAAAAAAAAAGTGAAGCTAACTTAGAAATTGCACTTTTCCTACATTTAACTTCAGTCCTGAAATACAGCCATGCCATCACAACTTGTCTATGGTTTCAGGGAATTCTAACCCTAACCCTAGCTAAGGATTGGGAAGGTTAGGGTTAGGGGTTCAGACTACCTTCAAAATATCAATACCACCTTCTACTCGTTTTAGGGGAAAATATACGTTACCGAATGAAAATAACAGTCAGAACCCATACAGCAACATCCCCAAAACAATGAGAAAGCATCATTAATGCTTCAATTTAGTTTTTTGTCAAGTAATCTGTTAATGGAAATCTCATGTTCAGTGGTGTCCTCAATGAGCATTGTTTTGGGCTTGGCTAGGTTAAGAGTCAGGAATACACAATAAATACTCAATGTATTTGATGATATGCCTCTCTGGAATGAAAGCCAAAGGCAAAAGTTTCAAAACATTGCTCACTTTCCTTCAAAAATGTACTTTTTAGGCAATATGGACAACATTCTCCTTTAGGCCAATGCAGTGGATACAGCCATATATGGATGAAAAAAAAATGTGAAGCTAACTTAGAAATTGCACTTTTCCAACATTTAACTTCAGTCCTGAAACACAGCCATGCCATCACAACTTGTCTATGATTTGAGGGAATTCCAACCCTAACCCTAGCTAAGGATTGGGAAGGTTAGGGTTAGGGGTTCAGACTACCTTCAAAATATCAATACCACCTTCTACTCATTTTAGGGGAAAATATACGTTACCGAATGAAAATAACAGTCAGAACCCATACAGCAACCTCCCCAAAACAATGAGAAAGCATCATTAATGCTTCGATTTAGTTTTTTGGCAAGTAATCTGTTAATGGAAATCTCATGTTCAATGGTGTCCTCAATGAGCATTGTTTTGGGCTTGGCTAGGTTAAGAGTCAGGAATACACAATAAATTCTCAATGTATTTGATGATATGCCTCTCTGGAATGAAAGCCAAAGGCAAAAGTTTCAAAACATTGCTCACTTTCCTTCAAAAATGTACCTTTTAGGCAACATAGAGAACATTCCCCTTTAAGCCAATGCAGTGGATACAGGTATATATGGATGAAAAAAAATGTGAAGCTAACTTAGAAATAGCACTTTTCCTACATTTCATTTCAGTCCTGAAACACAGCCATGCCATCATAACTTGTCTATGGTTTGAGGGAATTCTAACCCTAACCCTAGCTAAGGGTTGGGAATGTTAGGGTTAGCGGTGCAGACTACCTTCAAAATATCAATACCACCTTCTACTCATTTTAGGGGAAAATATACGTTACCGAATGAAAATAACAGTCAGAACCCATACAGCAACCTCCCCAAAACAATGAAAAAGCATCATTAATGCTTCAATTTAGTTTTGTGTCACGTAATCTGTTAATGGAAATCTCATGTTCAATGGTGTCCTCAATGAGCATTGTTTTGGGCTTGGCTAGGTTAAGAGTCAGGAATACACAATAAATACTCAATGTATTTGATGATATGCCTCTCTGGAATGAAAGCCAAAGGCAAAAGTTTCAAAACATTGCTCACTTTCCTTCAAAAATGTACTTTTTAGGCAATATAGACAACATTCTCCTTTAGGCCAATGCAGTGGATACAGCCATATATGGATGAAAAAAAAAAGTGAAGCTAACTTAGAAATTGCAATTTTTCTACATTTAACTTCAGTCCTGAAACAGAGCCATGCCATCACAACTTTTCTATGGTTTGAGGGAATTCTAACCCTAACCCTAGCTAAGGATTGGGAAGGTTAGGGTTAGGGGTTCAGACTACCTTCAAAATATCAATACCACCTTCTACTCGTTTTAGGGGAAAATATACGTTACCGAATGAAAATAAGAGTCAGAACCGATATAGCTACCTCCCCAAAACAATGAGAAAGCATCATTAATGCTTCAATTTAGTTTTTTGTCAAGTAAACTGTTAATGGAAATCTCATGTTCAATGGTGTCCTCAATGAGCATTGTTTTGGGCTTGGCTAGGTTAAGAGTCAGGAATACACAATAAATACTCAATGTATTTGATGATATGCCTCTCTGGAATGAAAGCCAAAGGCAAAAGTTTCAAAACATTGCTCACTTTCCTTCAAAAATGTACTTTTTAGGCAATATAGACAACATTCCCCTTTAGGCCAATGCAGTGGATACAGCCATATATGGATGAAAAAAAAATGTGAAGCTAACTTAGAAATTGCACTTTTCCTACATTTAACTTCAGTCCTGAAACAGAGCCATGCCATCACAACTTGTCTATGGTTTGAGGGAATTCTAACCCTAACCCTAGCTAAGGATTGGGAAGGTTAGGGTTAGGGGTTCAGACTACCTTCAAAATATCAATACCACCTTCTACTAATTTTAGGGGAAAATATACGTTACCGAATGAACATAACAGTCAGAACCCATACAGCAACCTACCCAAAACAATGAGAAAGCATCATTAATGCTTCAATTTAGTTTTTTGTCAAGTAATCTGTTAATGGAAATGTCATGTTCAATGGTGTCCTCAATGAGCATTGTTTTGGGCTTGGCTAGGTTAAGAGTCAGGAATACACAATAAATACTCAATGTATTTGATGATATGCCTCTCTGGAATGAAAGCCAAATGCAAAAGTTTCAAAACATTGCTCACTTTCCTTCAAAAATTTGCTTTTTGGGCAATATAGACAACATTCCCCTTTAGGGCAATGCAGTGGATACAGCCATATATGGGTGAAAAAAAATGTGAAGCTAACTTAGAAATAGCACTTTTCCTACATTTCATTTCAGTCCTGAAACACAGCCATGCGATCACAACTTGTCTATGGTTTGAGGGAATTCTAACCCTAACCCTAGCTAAGGATTTTGAAGGTTAGGATTAGGGGTGCAGAATACCTTCAAAATATCAATACCACCTTCTACTCATTTTAGGGGAAAATATACATTACCGAAAGAAAATAAGAGTCAGAACCGATATAGCTACCTCCCCAAAACAATGAGAAAGCATCATTAATGCTTCAATTTAGTTTTTTGTCAAGTAATCTGTTAATGGAAATCTCATGTTCAATGGTGTCCTCAATGAGCATTGTTTTGGGCTTGGCTAGGTTAAGAGTCAGGAATACACAATAAATACTCAATGTATTTGATGATATGCCTCTCTGGAATGAAAGCCAAAGGCAAAAGTTTCAAAACATTGCTCACTTTCCTTCAAAAATGTACTTTTTAGGCAATATAGACAACATTCCCCTTTAGGCCAATGCAGTGGATACAGCCATATATGGATGAAAAAAAAATGTGAAGCTAACAGAGAAATTGCACTTTTCCTACATTTCATTTCAGTCCTGAAACACAGCCATGCCATCACAACTTGTCTATGGTTTGAGGGAATTCTAACCCTAACCCTAGCTAAGGATTGGGACGGTTAGGGTTAGGGGTTCAGACTACCTTCAAAATATCAATACCACCTTCTACTCATTTTAGGGGAAAATATACGTTACCGAATGAAAATAACAGTCAGAACCCATACCCAACCTCCCCAAAACAATGAGAAAGCATCATTAATGCTTAAATTTAGTTTTTTGTCAAGTAATCTGTTAATGGAAATCTCATGTTCAATGGTGTCCTCAATGAGCATTGTTTTGGGCTTGGCTAGGTTAAGAGTCAGGAATACACAATAAATACTCAATGTATTAGACGATATGCCTCTCTGGAATGAAAGCCAAAGGCAAAAGTTTCAAAACATTGCTCACTTTCCATCAAAAATTTGCTTTTTGGGCAATATAGACAACATTCCCTTTAGGCCAATGCAGTGGATACAGCCATATAAGGATGAAAAAGAAATGTGAAGCTAACTTAGAAATTGAACTTTTCCAACATTTAACTTCAGTCCTGAAACACAGCCATGCCATCACAACTTGTCTATGATTTGAGGGAATTCCAACCCTAACCCTAGCTAAGGATTGGGAAGGTTAGGGTTAGGGGTTCAGACTACCTTCAAAATATCAATACCACCTTCTACTCATTTTAGGGGAAAATATACGTTACCGAATGAAAATAACTGTCAGAACCCATACAGCAACCTCCCCAAAACAATGAGAAAGCATCATTAATGCTTCAATTTAGTTTTTTGTCAAATAATCTGTTAATGGAAATCTGATGTTCAATGGTGTCCTCAATGAGCATTGTTTTGGGCTTGGCTAGGTTAAGAGTCAGGAATACACAATAAATTCTCAATGTATTTGATGATATGCCTCTCTGGAATGAAAGCCAAAGGCAAAAGTTTCAAAACATTGCTCACTTTCCTTCAAAAATGTACTTTTTAGGCAATATAGACAACATTCCCCTTTAGGCCAATGCAGTGGATACAGCCATATATGGATGAAAAAAAAATGTGAAGCTAACTTAGAAATTGCACTTTTCCTACATTTAACTTCAGTCCTGAAACAGAGCCATGCCATCACAACTTGTCTATGGTTTGAGGGAATTCTAACCCTAACCCTAGCTAAGGATTGGGAAGGTTAGGGTTAGGGGTTCAGACTACCTTCAAAATATCAATACCACCTTCTACTAATTTTAGGGGAAAATATACGTTACCGAATGAACATAACAGTCAGAACCCATACAGCAACCTACCCAAAACAATGAGAAAGCATCATTAATGCTTCAATTTAGTTTTTTGTTAAGTAATCTGTTAATGGAAATGTCATGTTCAATGGTGTCCTCAATGAGCATTGTTTTGGGCTTGGCTAGGTTAAGAGTCAGGAATACACAATAAATACTCAATGTATTTGATGATATGCCTCTCTGGAATGAAAGCCAAATGCAAAAGTTTCAAAACATTGCTCACTTTCCTTCAAAAATTTGCTTTTTGGGCAATATAGACAACATTCCCCTTTAGGGCAATGCAGTGGATACAGCCATATATGGGTGAAAAAAAATGTGAAGCTAACTTAGAAATAGCACTTTTCCTACATTTCATTTCAGTCCTGAAACACAGCCATGCGATCATAACTTGTCTATGGTTTGAGGGAATTCTAACCCTAACCCTAGCTAAGGATTTTGAAGGTTAGGGTTAGGGGTGCAGAATACCTTCAAAATATCAATACGACCTTCTACTCATTTTAGGGGAATATATACATTACCGAATGAAAATAAGAGTCAGAACCGATATAGCTACCTCCCCAAAACAATGAGAAAGCATCATTAATGCTTCAATTTAGTTTTTTGTCAAGTAATCTGTTAATGGAAATCTCATGTTCAATGGTGTCCTCAATGAGCATTGTTTTGGGCTTGGCTAGGTTAAGAGTCAGGAATACACAATAAATACTCAATGTATTTGATGATATGCCTCTCTGGAATGAAAGCCAAAGGCAAAGTTTCAAAACATTGCTCACTTTCCTTCAAAAATGTACTTTTTAGGCAATATAGACAACA
The DNA here is from genome assembly GCF_055471065.1 of Atractosteus spatula. Classification (NCBI taxonomy): domain Eukaryota; kingdom Metazoa; phylum Chordata; class Actinopteri; order Semionotiformes; family Lepisosteidae; genus Atractosteus; species Atractosteus spatula. Next base: position 9,896,960 of record NC_142724.1, read on the forward strand.
TTCCCCGTTAGGGCAATGTAGTGGATACAGCCATATATGGATGAAAAAAAAAAGTGAAGCTAACTTAGAAATTGCACTTCTCCTACATTTAACTTCAGTCCTGAAATACAGCCATGCCATCACAACTTGTCTATGGTTTGAGGGAATTCTAACCCTAACCCTAGCTAAGGATTGGGAAGGTTAGGGTTAGGGGTTCAGACTACCTTCAAAATATCAATACCACCTTCTACTCGTTTTAGGGGAAAATATACGTTACCGAATGAAAATAACAGTCAGAACCCATACAGCAACATCCCCAAAACAATGAGAAAGCATCATTAATGCTTCAATTTAGTTTTTTGGCAAGTAATCTGTTAATGGAAATCTCATGTTCAATGGTGTCCTCAATGAGCATTGTTTTGGGCTTGGCTAGGTTAAGAGTCAGGAATACACAATAAATTCTCAATGTATTTGATGATATGCCTCTCTGGAATGAAAGCCAAAGGCAAAAGTTTCAAAACATTGCTCACTTTCCTTCAAAAATGTACTTTTTAGGCAACATAGAGAACATTCCCCTTTAAGCCAATGCAGTGGATACAGGTATATATGGATGAAAAAAAATGTGAAGCTAACTTAGAAATAGCACTTTTCCTACATTTCATTTCAGTCCTGAAACACAGCCATGCCATCATAACTTGTCTATGGTTTGAGGGAATTCTAACCCTAACCCTAGCTAAGGATTGGGACGGTTAGGGTTAGGGGTTCAGACTACCTTCAAAATATCAATACCACCTTCTACTCGTTTTAGGGGAAAATATACGTTACCGAATGAAAATAAGAGTCAGAACCGATATAGCTACCTCTCCAAAACAATGAGAAAGCATCATTAATGCTTCAATTTAGTTTTTTGTCAAGTAATCTGTTAATGGAAATCTCATGTTCAATGGTGTCCTCAATGAGCATTGTTTTGGGCTTGGCTAGGTTAAGAGTCAGGAATACACAATAAACACTCAATGTATTTGATGATATGCCTCTCTGGAATGAAAGCCAAAGGCAAAAGTTTCAAAACATTGCTCACTTTCCTTCAAAAATGTACTTTTTAGGCAATATAGACAACATTCCCCTTTAGGCCAATGCAGTGGATACAGTCATATATGGATGAAAAAAAAATGTGAAGCTAACTTAGAAATTGCACTTTTCCTACATTTAACTTCAGTCCTGAAACAGAGCCATGCCATCACAACTTGTCTATGGTTTGAGGGAATTCTAACCCTAACCCTAGCTAAGGATTGGGAAGGTTAGGGTTAGGGGTTCAGACTACCTTCAAAATATCAATACCACCTTCTACTCATTTTAGGGGAAAATATACATTACCGAATGAAAATAAGAGTCAGAACCGATATAGCTACCTCCCCAAAACAATGAGAAAGCATCATTAATGCTTCAATTTAGTTTTTTGTCAAGTAATCTGTTAATGGAAATCTCATGTTCAATGGTGTCCTCAATGAGCATTGTTTTGGGCTTGGCTAGGTTAAGACTCAGGAATACACAATAAATACTCAATGTATTTGATGATATGCCTCTCTGGAATGAAAGCCAAAGGCAAAAGTTTCAAAACATTGCTCACTTTCCTTCAAAAATGTACTTTTTAGGCAACATAGACAACATTCCCCTTTAGGCCAAAGCAGTGGATACAGCTATATATGGATAAAAAAAATGTGAAGCTAACTTAGAAATTGCACTTTTCCTACATTTCATTTCAGTCCTGAAACACAGCCATGCTATCACAACTTGTCTATAGTTTGAGGGAATTCTAACCCTAACCCTAGCTAAGGATTGGGAAGGTTAGGGTTAGGGGTTCAGACTACCTTCAAAATAGCAATACCACCTTCTACTCATTTTAGGGGAAAATATACGTTACCGAATGAAAATAACAGTCAGAACCCATACAGCAACCTCCCCAAAACAATGAGAAAGCATCATTAATGCTTAAATTTAGTTTTTTGTCAAGTAATCTGTTAATGGAAATCTCACGTTCAATGGTGTCCTCAATGAGCATTGTTTTGGGCTTGGCTAGGTTAAGAGTCAGGAATACACAATAAATACTCAATGTATTTGATGATATGCCTCTCTGGAATGAAAGCCAAATGCAAGAGTTTCAAAACATTGCTCAGTTTCCTTCAAAAATTTGCTTTTTGGGCAATATAGACAACATTCCCCGTTAGGGTAATGTAGTGGATACAGCCATATATGGATGAAAAAAAAAAGTGAAGCTAACTTAGAAATTGCACTTTTCCTACATTTAACTTCAGTCCTGAAATACAGCCATGCCATCACAACTTGTCTATGGTTTCAGGGAATTCTAACCCTAACCCTAGCTAAGGATTGGGAAGGTTAGGGTTAGGGGTTCAGACTACCTTCAAAATATAAATACCACCTTCTACTCGTTTTAGGGGAAAATATACGTTACCGAATGAAAATAACAGTCAGAACCCATACAGCAACATCCCCAAAACAATGAGAAAGCATCATTAATGCTTCAATTTAGTTTTTTGTCAAGTAATCTGTTAATGGAAATCTCATGTTCAGTGGTGTCCTCAATGAGCATTGTTTTGGGCTTGGCTAGGTTAAGAGTCAGGAATACACAATAAATACTCAATGTATTTGATGATATGCCTCTCTGGAATGAAAGCCAAAGGCAAAAGTTTCAAAACATTGCTCACTTTCCTTCAAAAATGTACTTTTTAGGCAATATGGACAACATTCTCCTTTAGGCCAATGCAGTGGATACAGCCATATATGGATGAAAAAAAAATGTGAAGCTAACTTAGAAATTGCACTTTTCCAACATTTAACTTCAGTCCTGAAACACAGCCATGCCATCACAACTTGTCTATGATTTGAGGGAATTCCAACCCTAACCCTAGCTAAGGATTGGGAAGGTTAGGGTTAGGGGTTCAGACTACCTTCAAAATATCAATACCACCTTCTACTCATTTTAGGGGAAAATATACGTTACCGAATGAAAATAACAGTCAGAACCCATACAGCAACCTCCCCAAAACAATGAGAAAGCATCATTAATGCTTCGATTTAGTTTTTTGGCAAGTAATCTGTTAATGGAAATCTCATGTTCAATGGTGTCCTCAATGAGCATTGTTTTGGGCTTGGCTAGGTTAAGAGTCAGGAATACACAATAAATTCTCAATGTATTTGATGATATGCCTCTCTGGAATGAAAGCCAAAGGCAAAAGTTTCAAAACATTGCTCACTTTCCTTCAAAAATGTACCTTTTAGGCAACATAGAGAACATTCCCCTTTAAGCCAATGCAGTGGATACAGGTATATATGGATGAAAAAAAATGTGAAGCTAACTTAGAAATAGCACTTTTCCTACATTTCATTTCAGTCCTGAAACACAGCCATGCCATCATAACTTGTCTATGGTTTGAGGGAATTCTAACCCTAACCCTAGCTAAGGGTTGGGAATGTTAGGGTTAGCGGTGCAGACTACCTTCAAAATATCAATACCACCTTCTACTCATTTTAGGGGAAAATATACGTTACCGAATGAAAATAACAGTCAGAACCCATACAGCAACCTCCCCAAAACAATGAAAAAGCATCATTAATGCTTCAATTTAGTTTTGTGTCACGTAATCTGTTAATGGAAATCTCATGTTCAATGGTGTCCTCAATGAGCATTGTTTTGGGCTTGGCTAGGTTAAGAGTCAGGAATACACAATAAATACTCAATGTATTTGATGATATGCCTCTCTGGAATGAAAGCCAAAGGCAAAAGTTTCAAAACATTGCTCACTTTCCTTCAAAAATGTACTTTTTAGGCAATATAGACAACATTCTCCTTTAGGCCAATGCAGTGGATACAGCCATATATGGATGAAAAAAAAAAGTGAAGCTAACTTAGAAATTGCAATTTTTCTACATTTAACTTCAGTCCTGAAACAGAGTCATGCGATCATAACTTGTCTATGGTTTGAGGGAATTCTAACCCTAACCCTAGCTAAGGATTTTGAAGGTTAGGATTAGGGGTGCAGAATACCTTCAAAATATCAATACCACCTTCTACTCGTTTTAGGGGAATATATACATTACCGAATGAAAATAAGAGTCAGAACCGATATAGCTACCTCCCCAAAACAATGAGAAAGCATCATTAATGCTTCAATTTAGTTTTTTGTCAAGTAATCTGTTAATGGAAATCTCATGTTCAATGGTGTCCTCAACGAGCATTGTTTTGGGCTTGGCTAGGTTAAGAGTCAGGAATACACAATAAATACTCAATGTATTTGATGATATGCCTCTCTGGAATGAAAGCCAAAGGCAAAAGTTTCAAAACATTGCTCACTTTCCTTCAAAAATGTACTTTTTAGGCAATATAGGCAACATTCCCCTTTAGGCCAATGCAGTGGATACAGCCATATATGGATGAAAAAAAAATGTGAAGCTAACATAGAAATTGCACTTTTCCTACATTTCATTTCAGTCCTGAAACACAGCCATGCCATCACAACTTGTCTATGGTTTGAGGGAATTCTAACCCTAACCCTAGCTAAGGATTGGGACGGTTAGGGTTAGGGGTTCAGACTACCTTCAAAATATCAATACCACCTTCTACTCATTTTAGGGGAAAATATACGTTACCGAATGAAAATAACAGTCAGAACCCATACCCAACCTCCCCAAAACAATGAGAAAGCATCATTAATGCTTAAATTTAGTTTTTTGTCAAGTAATCTGTTAATGGAAATCTCATGTTCAATGGTGTCCTCAATGAGCATTGTTTTGGGCTTGGCTAGGTTAAGAGTCAGGAATACACAATAAATACTCAATGTATTAGACGATATGCCTCTCTGGAATGAAAGCCAAAGGCAACAGTTTCAAAACATTGCTCACTTTCCATCAAAAATTTGCTTTTTGGGCAATATAGACAACATTCCCTTTAGGCCAATGCAGTGGATACAGCCATATATGGATGAAAAAGAAATGTGAAGCTAACTTAGAAATTGCACTTTTCCAACATTTAACTTCAGTCCTGAAACACAGCCATGCCATCACAACTTGTCTATGATTTGAGGGAATTCCAACCCTAACCCTAGCTAAGGATTGGGAAGGTTAGGGTTAGTGGTTCAGACTACCTTCAAAATATCAATACCACCTTCTACTCATTTTAGGGGAAAATATACGTTACCGAATGAAAATAACTGTCAGAACCCATACAGCAACCTCCCCAAAACAATGAGAAAGCATCATTAATGCTTCAATTTAGTTTTTTGTCAAATAATCTGTTAATGGAAATCTGATGTTCAATGGTGTCCTCAATGAGCATTGTTTTGGGCTTGGGTAGGTTAAGAGTCAGGAATACACAATAAATTCTCAATGTATTTGATGATATGCCTCTCTGGAATGAAAGCCAAAGGCAAAAGTTTCAAAACATTGCTCACTTTCCTTCAAAAATGTACTTTTTAGGCAATATAGACAACATTCCCTTTAGGCCAATGCAGTGGATACAGCCATATATGGATGAAAAAGAAATGTGAAGCTAACTTAGAAATTGCACTTTTCCAACATTTAACTTCAGTCATGAAACACAGCCATGCCATCACAACTTGTCTATGATTTGAGGGAATTCCAACCCTAACCCTAGCTAAGGATTGGGAAGGTTAAGGTTAGGGATTCAGACTACCTTCAAGATATCAATACCACCTTCTACTCATTTTAGGGGAAAATATACGTTACCGAATGAAATTAACGGTCAGAACCCATACAGCAACCTCCCCAAAACAATGAGAAAGCATCATTAATGCTTCAATTTAGTTTTGTGTCAAGTAATCTGTTAATGGAAATCTCATGTTCAATGGTGTCCTCAATGAGCATTGTTTTGGGCTTGGCTAGGTTAAGAGTCAGGAATACACAATAAATACTCAATGTATTTGATGATATGCCTCTCTGGAATGAAAGCCAAAGGCAAAAGTTTCAAAACATTGCTCACTTTCCTTCAAAAATGTACTTTTTAGGCAATATAGACAACATTCCCTTTAGGCCAATGCAGTGGATACAGCCATATATGGATGAAATAAAAAAGTGAAGCTAACTTAGAAATTGCACTTTTCCTACATTTAACTTCAGTCCTGAAACACAGCCATGCCGTCACAACTTGTCTATGATCTGAGGGAATTCCAACCCTAACCCTAGCTAAGGATTGGGAAGGTTAGGGTTAGGGGTTCAGACTACCTTCAAAATATCAATACCACCTTCTACTCATTTTAGGGGAAAATATACGTTACCGAATGAAAATAACAGTCAGAACCCATACAGCAACTTCCCCAAAACAATGAGAAAGCATAATTAATGCTTAAATTTAGTTTTTTGTCATGTAATCTGTTAATGGAAATCTCATGTTCAATGGTGTCCTCAATGAGCATTGTTTTGGGCTTGGCTAGGTTAAGAGTCTGGAATACACAATAAATACTCAATGTATTTGATGATATGCCTCTCTGGAATAAAAGCCAAAGGCAATCGTTTCAAAACATTGCTCACTTTCCTTCAAAAATGTACTTTTTAGGCAATATAGACAACATTCCCCTTTAGGGCAATGTAGTGGATACAGCCATATATGGATGAAAAAAAATGTGAAGCTAACTTAGAAATAGCACTTTTCCTACATTTCATTTCAGTCCTGAAACACAGCCATGCCATCACAACTTGTCTATGGTTTGAGGGAATTCTAACCCTAACCCTAGCTAAGGATTGGGAAGGTTAGGGTTAGGGGTTCAGACTACCTTCAAAATATCAATACCACCTTCTACTCATTTTAGGGGAAAATATACGTTACCGAATGAACATAACAGTCAGAACCCATACACCAACCTCCCCAAAACAATGAGAAAGCATCATTAATGCTTCAATTTAGTTTTTTGTCAAGTAATCTGTTAATGGAAATCTCATGTTCAATGGTGTCCTCAATGAGCATTGTTTTGGGCTTGGCTAGGTTAAGAGTCTGGAATACACAATAAATACTCAATGTATTTGATGATATGCCTCTCTGGAATAAAAGCCAAAGGCAAACGTTTCAAAACATTGCTCACTTTCCTTCAAAAATGTACTTTTTAGGCAATATAGACAACATTCCCCTTTAGGGCAATGTAGTGGATACAGCCATATATGGATGAAAAAAAATGTGAAACTAACTTAGAAATTGCACTTTTCCTACATTTCATTTCAGTCCTGAAACACAGCCATGCCATCACAACTTGTCTATGGTTTTAGGGAATTCTAACCCTAACCCTAGCTAAGGATTGGGAAGGTTAGGGTTAGGGGTGCAGAATACCTTCAAAATATCAATACCACCTTCTACTCATTTTAGGGGAAAATATACGTTACCGAATGAAAATAACAGTCAGAACCGATATAGCTACCTCCGCAAAACAATGATAAAGCATCATTAATGCTTCAATTTAGTTTTTTGTCAAGTAATCTGTTAATGGAAATCTCATGTTCAATGGTGTCCTCAATCAGCATTGTTTTGGGCTTGGCTAGGTTAAGAGTCTGGAATACACAATAAATACTCAATGTATTTGATGATATGCCTCTCTGGAATAAAAGCCAAAGGCAATCGTTTCAAAACATTGCTCACTTTCCTTCAAAAATGTACTTTTTAGGCAATATAGACAACATTCCCCTTTAGGGCAATGTAGTGGATACAGCCATATATGGATGAAAAAAAATGTGAAGCTAACTTAGAAATAGCACTTTTCCTACATTTCATTTCAGTCCTGAAACACAGCCATGCCATCACAACTTGTCTATGGTTTGAGGGAATTCTAACCCTAACCCTAGCTAAGGATTGGGAAGGTTAGGGTTAGGGGTTCAGACTACCTTCAAAATATCAATACCACCTTCTACTCATTTTAGGGGAAAATATACGTTACCGAATGAACATAACAGTCAGAACCCATACAGCAACCTCCCCAAAACAATGAGAAAGCATCATTAATGCTTCAATTTAGTTTTTTGTCAAGTAATCTGTTAATGGAAATCTCATGTTCAATGGTGTCCTCAATGAGCATTGTTTTGGGCTTGGCTAGGTTAAGAGTCAGGAATACACAATAAATACTCAATGTATTTGATGATATGCCTCTCTGGAATGAAAGCCAAAGGCAAAAGTTTCAAAACATTGCTCACTTTCCTTCAAAAATGTACTTTTTAGGCAATATAGACAACATTTCCCTTTAGGCCAATGCAGTGGATACAGCCATATATGGATGAAAAAAAATGTGAAGCTAACTTAGAAATAGCACTTTTCCTACATTTCATTTCAGTCCTGAAACACAGCCATGCCATCACAACTTGTCTATGGTTTGAGGGAATTCTAACCCTAACCCTAGCTAAGGATTGGGAAGGTTAGGGTTAGGGGTTCAGACTACCTTCAAAATATCAATACCACCTTCTACTCATTTTAGGGGAAAATATACGTTACCGAATGAACATAACAGTCAGAACCCATACATCAACCTCCCCAAAACAATGAGAAAGCATCATTAATGCTTCAATTTAGTTTTTTGTCAAGTAATCTGTTAATGGAAATCTCATGTTCAACGGTGTCCTCAATGAGCATTGTTTTGGGCTTGGCTAGGTTAAGAGTCTGGAATACACAATAAATACTCAATGTATTTGATGATATGCCTCTCTGGAATGAAAGCCAAATGCAAAAGTTTCAAAACATTGCTCACTTTCCTTCAAAAATGTACTTTTTGGGCAATATAGACAACATTCCCTTTTTGACAATGCAGTGGATACAGCCATATATGGATGGAAAAAAAATGTGAAGCTAACTTAGAAATTGCACTTTTCCTACATTTCATTTCAGTCCTGAAACACAGCCATGCCATCACAACTTGTCTATGGTTTGAGGGAATTCTAACCCTAACCCTAGCTAAGGGTTGGGAAGGTTAGGGTTAGGGGTTCAGACTACCTTCAAAATATCAATACCACCTTCTACTCATTTTAAGGGAAAATATACGTTACCGAATGAAAATAACAGTCAGAACCCATACAGCAAGTTCCCCAAAACAATGAGAAAGCATCATTAATGCTTCAATTTAGTTTTTTGTCAAGTAATCTGTTAATGGAAATCTCATGTTCAATGGTGTCCTCAATGAGCATTGTTTTGGGCTTGGCTAGGTTAAGAGTCAGGAATACACAATAAATACTCAATGTATTTGATGATATGCCTCTCTGGATGAAAGCCAAAGGCAAAAGTTTCAAAACATTGCTCACTTTCCTTCAAAAATGTACTTTTTGGGCAATATAGACAACATTCCCTTTTAGACAATGCAGTGGATACAGCCATAAATGGATGAAAAAAAAATGTGAAGCTTACTTAGAAATTGCACTTTTCCTACATTTCATTTCAGTCCTGAAACACAGCCATGCCATCACAACTTGTCTATGGTTTGAGGGAATTCCAACCCTAACCCTACCTAAGGATTGGGAAGGTTAGGGTTAGGGGTTCAGACTACCTTCAAAATATCAATACCACCTTCTACTCATTTTAGGGGAAAATATACGTTACCGAATGAAAATAACAGTCAGAACCCATACAGCAACCTCCCCAAAACAATGAGAAAGCATCATTAATGCTTCAATTTAGTTTTTTGTCAAGTAATCTGTTAATGGAAATCTCATGTTCAATGGTGTCCTCAATGAGCATTGTTTTGGGCTTGGCTAGGTTAAGAGTCTGGAATACACAATAAATACTCAATGTATTTGATGATATGCCTCTCTGGAATGAAAGCCAAAGGCAAAAGTTTCAAAACATTGCTCACTTTCCTTCAAAAATATGCTTTTTGGGCAATATAGACAACATTCCCCTTTAGGGCAATGTAGTGGATACAGCCATATATGGATGAAGAAAAATGTGAATCTAACTTAGAAATTGCACTTTTCCTACATTTCATTTCAGTCCAGAAGCACAGCCATGCCATCATAACTTGTCTATGGTTTGAGGGAATTCTAACCTTAACCCTAGCTAAGGATTGGGAAGGTTAGGGTTAGGGGTGCAGAATACCTTCAAAATATCAATACCACCTTCTACTCATTTTAGGGGAAAATATACGTTACCGAATGAAAATAACAGTCAGAACCGATATAGCTACCTCCGCAAAACAATGATAAAGCATCATTAATGCTTCAATTTAGTTTTTTGTCAAGTAATCTGTTAATGGAAATCTCATGTTCAATGGTGTCCTCAATGAGCATTGTTTTGGGCTTGGCTAGGTTAAGAGTCAGGAATACACAATAAATACTCAATGCATTTGATGATATGCCTCTCTGGAATGAAAGCCAAAGGCAAAAGTTTCAAAACATTGCTCACTTTCCTTCAAAAATGTACTTTTTAGGCAATATAGACAACATTCCCCTTTAGGCCAATGCAGTGGATACAGCCATATATGGATGAAAAAAAAATGTGAAGCTAACTTAGAAATTGCACTTTTCCTACATTTCATTTCAGTCCTGAAACACAACCATGCGATCATAACTTGTCTATGGTTTGAGGGAATTCTAACCCTAACCCTAGCTAAGGATTGGGAAGGTTAGGGTTAGGGGTGCAGAATACCTTCAAAATATCAATACCACCTTCTACTCATTTTAGGGGAAAATATACGTTACTGAATGAAAATAACAGTCAGAACCCATACAGCAACCTCCCCAAAACAATGAGAAAGCATCATTAATGCTTAAATTTAGTTTTTTGTCAAGTAATCTGTTAATGGAAATCTCATGTTCAATGGTGTCCTCAATGAGCATTGTTTTGGGCTTGGCTAGGTTAAGAGTCAGGAATACACAATAAATACTCAATGTATTTGATGATATGCCTCTCTGGAATGAAAGCCAAAGGCAAAAGTTTCAAAACATTGCTCACTTTCCTTCAAAAATGTACTTTTTAGGCAATATAGACAACATTTCCCTTTAGGCCAATGCAGTGGATACAGCCATATATGGATGAAAAAAAATGTGAAGCTAACTTAGAATAGCACTTTTCCTACATTTCATTTCAGTCCTGAAACACAGCCATGCGATTATAACTTGTCTATGGTTTGAGGGAATTCTAACCCTAACCCTAGCTAAGGATTGGGAAGGTTAGGGTTAGGGGTGCAGAATACCTTCAAAATATCAATACCACCTTCTACTCATTTTAGGGGAAAATATACGTTACCGAATGAATATAACAGTCAGAACCCATACAGCAACCTCCCCAAAACAATGAGAAAGCATCATTAATGCTTAAATTTAGTTTTTTGTCAAGTAATCTGTTAATGGAAATCTCATATTCAATGGTGTCCTCAATCAGCATTGTTTTGGGCTTGGCTAGGTTAAGAGTCAGGAATACAGAATAAATATTCAATGTATTTGATGATATGCCTCACTGGAATGAAAGCCAAAGGCAAAAGTTTCAAAACATTGCTCACTTTTCTTCAAAAATGTACTTTTAAGGCAATATAGACAACATTCCCCTTTAGGCCAATGCAATGGATATAGCCATATATGGATGAATAAAAAATGTGAAGCTTACTTAGAAATTGCACTTTTCCTACATTTCATTTCAGTCCTGAAACACAGCCATGCCATCACAACTTGTCTATGGTTTGAGGGAATTCTAACCCTAACCCTAGCTAAGGATTGGGAAGGTTAGGGTTAGGGGTTCAGACTACCTTCAAAATATCAATAACACCTTCTACTCATTTTAGGGGAAAATATACGTTACCGAATGAAAATAACAGTCAGAACCCATACAGCAACCTCCCCAAAACAATGAGAAAGCATCATTAATGCTTCAATTTAGTTTTTTGTCAAGTAATCTGTTAATGGAAATCTCATGTTCAATGGTGTCCTCAATGAGCATTGTTTTGGGCTTGGCTAGGTTAAGAGTCAGGAAAACACAATAAATACTCAATGTATTTGATGATATGCCTCTCTGGATGAAAGCCAAAGGCAAAAGTTTCAAAACATTGCTCACTTTCCTTCAAAAATGTACTTTTTGGGCAATATAGACAACATTCCCTTTTAGACAATGCAGTGGATACAGCCATAAATGGATGAAAAAAAAATGTGAAGCTAACTTAGAAATTGCACTTTTCCTACATTTCATTTCAGTCCTGAAACACAGCCATGCCATCACAACTTGTCTATGGTTTGAGGGAATTCTAACCCTAACCCTAGCTAAGGGTTGGGAAGGTTAGGGTTAGGGGTTCAGACTACCTTCAAAATATCAATACCACCTTCTACTCATTTTAGGGGAAAATATACGTTACCGAATGAAAATAACAGTCAGAACCCATACAGCAACCTCTCCAAAACAATGAGAAAGCATCATTAATGATTAAATTTAGTTTTTTGTCAAGTAATCTGTTAATGGAAATCTCATGTTCAATGGTGTCCTCAATGAGCATTGTTTTGGGCTTGGCTAGGTTAAGAGTCAGGAATACACAATAAATACTCAATGCATTTGATGATATGCCTCTCTGGAATGAAAGCCAAATGCAAAAGTTTCAAAACATTGCTCACTTTCCTTCAAAAATTTGCTTTTTGGGCAATATAGACAACATTCCCCTTTAGGGCAATGTAGTGGATACAGCCATATATGGATGAAAAAAAATGTGAAGCTAACTTAGAAATAGCACTTTTCCTACATTTCATTTCAGTCCTGAAACACAGCCATGCCATCACAACTTGTCTATGGTTTGAGGGAATTCTAACCCTAACCCTAGCTAAGGATTTGGAAGGTTAGGGTTAGGGGTTCAGACTACCTTCAAAATATCAATACCACCTTCTACTCATTTTAAGGGAAAATATACGTTACCGAATGAACATAACAGTCAGAACCCATACACCAACCTCCCCAAAACAATGAGAAAGCATCATTAATGCTTCAGTTTAGTTTTTTGTCAAGTAATCTGTTAATGGAAATCTCATGTTCAATGGTGTCCTCAATGAGCATTGTTTTGGGCTTGGCTAGGTTAAGAGTCTGGAATACACAATAAATACTCAATGTATTTGATGATATGCCTCTCTGGAATAAAAGCCAAAGGCAAACGTTTCAAAACATTGCTCACTTTCCTTCAAAAATGTACTTTTTAGGCAATATAGACAACATTCCCCTTTAGGGCAATGTAGTGGATACAGCCATATATGGATGAAAAAAAATGTGAAGCTAACTTAGAAATAGCACTTTTCCTACATTTCATTTCAGTCCTGAAACACAGCCATGCTATCACAACTTGTCTATGGTTTGAGGGAATTCTAACCCTAACCCTAGCTAAGGATTGGGTAGGTTAGGGTTAGGGGTTCAGACTACCTTCAAAATATCAATACCACCTTCTGCTCATTTTAGGGGAAAATATACATTACCGAATGAAAATAACAGTCAGAACCCATATATTAACCTCCCCAAAACAATGAGACAGCATCATTAATGCTTCAATTTAGTTTTTTGTCAAGTAATCTGTTAATGGAAATCTCATGTTCAATGGTGTCCTCAATGAGCATTGTTTTGGGCTTGGCTAGGTTAAGAGTCAGGAATACACAATAAATACTCAATGTATTTGATGATATGCCTCTCTGGATGAAAGCCAAAGGCAAAAGTTTCAAAACATTGCTCACTTTCCTTCAAAAATGTACTTTTTGGGCAATATAGACAACATTCCCTTTTTGACAATGCAGTGGATACAGCCATATATGGATGAAAAAAAAATGTGAAGCTAACTTAGAAATTGCACTTTTCCTACATTTCATTTCAGTCCTGAAACACAGCCATGCTATCACAACTTGTCTATGGTTTGAGGGAATTCTAACCCTAACCCTAGCTAAGGATTGGGAAGGTTAGGGTTAGGGGTTCAGACTACCTTCAAAATATCAATACCACCTTCTGTTCATTTTAGGGGAAAATATACATTACCGAATGAAAATAACAGTCAGAACCCATATATTAACCTCCCCAAAACAATGAGACAGCATCATTAATGCTTCAATTTAGTTTTTTGTCAAGTAATCTGTTAATGGAAATCTCATGTTCAATGGTGTCCTCAATGAGCATTGTTTTGGGCTTGGCTAGGTTAAGAGTCAGGAATACACAATAAATACTCAATGTATTTGATGATATGCCTCTCTGGAATGAAAGCCAAAGGCAAAAGTTTCAAAACATTGCTCACTTTCCTTCAAAAATGTACTTTTTAGGCAATATAGACAACATTTCCCTTTAGGCCAATGCAGTGGATACAGCCATATATGGATGAAAAAAAATGTGAAGCTAACTTAGAATAGCACTTTTCCTACATTTCATTTCAGTCCTGAAACACAGCCATGCGATCATAACTTGTCTATGGTTTGAGGGAATTCTAACCCTAACCCTAGCTAAGGATTGGGAAGGTTAGGGTTAGGGGTGCAGAATACCTTCAAAATATCAATACCACCTTCTGCTCATTTTAGGGGAAAATATACGTTACCGAATGAAAATAACAGTCAGAACCCATATATTAACCTCCCCAAAACAATGAGACAGCATCATTAATGCTTCAATTTAGTTTTTTGTCAAGTAATCTGTTAATGGAAATCTCATGTTCAATGGTGTCCTCAATGAGCATTGTTTTGGGCTTGGCTAGGTTAAGAGTCAGGAATACACAATAAATACTCAATGTATTTGATGATATGCCTCTCTGGAATGAAAGCCAAAGGCAAAAGTTTCAAAACATTGCTCACTTTCCTTCAAAAATGTACTTTTTAGGCAATATAGACAACATTTCCCTTTAGGCCAATGCAGTGGATACAGCCATATATGGATGAAAAAAAATGTGAAGCTAACTTAGAATAGCACTTTTCCTACATTTCATTTCAGTCCTGAAACACAGCCATGCGATTATAACTTGTCTATGGTTTGAGGGAATTCTAACCCTAACCCTAGCTAAGGATTGGGAAGGTTAGGGTTAGGGGTGCAGAATACCTTCAAAATATCAATACCACCTTCTACTCATTTTAGGGGAAAATATACGTTACCGAATGAATATAACAGTCAGAACCCATACAGCAACCTCCCCAAAACAATGAGAAAGCATCATTAATGCTTAAATTTAGTTTTTTGTCAAGTAATCTGTTAATGGAAATCTCATATTCAATGGTGTCCTCAATCAGCATTGTTTTGGGCTTGGCTAGGTTAAGAGTCAGGAATACAGAATAAATATTCAATGTATTTGATGATATGCCTCACTGGAATGAAAGCCAAAGGCAAAAGTTTCAAAACATTGCTCACTTTTCTTCAAAAATGTACTTTTAAGGCAATATAGACAACATTCCCCTTTAGGCCAATGCAATGGATATAGCCATATATGGATGAATAAGAAATGTGAAGCTTACTTAGAAATTGCACTTTTCCTACATTTCATTTCAGTCCTGAAACACAGCCATGCCATCACAACTTGTCTATGGTTTGAGGGAATTCTAACCCTAACCCTAGCTAAGGATTGGGAAGGTTAGGGTTAGGGGTTCAGACTACCTTCAAAATATCAATAACACCTTCTACTCATTTTAGGGGAAAATATACGTTACCGAATGAAAATAACAGTCAGAACCCATACAGCAACCTCCCCAAAACAATGAGAAAGCATCATTAATGCTTCAATTTAGTTTTTTGTCAAGTAATCTGTTAATGGAAATCTCATGTTCAATGGTGTCCTCAATGAGCATTGTTTTGGGCTTGGCTAGGTTAAGAGTCAGGAAAACACAATAAATACTCAATGTATTTGATGATATGCCTCTCTGGATGAAAGCCAAAGGCAAAAGTTTCAAAACATTGCTCACTTTCCTTCAAAAATGTACTTTTTGGGCAATATAGACAACATTCCCTTTTAGACAATGCAGTGGATACAGCCATAAATGGATGAAAAAAAAATGTGAAGCTAACTTAGAAATTGCACTTTTCCTACATTTCATTTCAGTCCTGAAACACAGCCATGCCATCACAACTTGTCTATGGTTTGAGGGAATTCTAACCCTAACCCTAGCTAAGGGTTGGGAAGGTTAGGGTTAGGGGTTCAGACTACCTTCAAAATATCAATAACACCTTCTACTCATTTTAGGGGAAAATATACGTTACCGAATGAAAATAACAGTCAGAACCCATACAGCAACCTCTCCAAAACAATGAGAAAGCATCATTAATGATTAAATTTAGTTTTTTGTCAAGTAATCTGTTAATGGAAATCTCATGTTCAATGGTGTCCTCAATGAGCATTGTTTTGGGCTTGGCTAGGTTAAGAGTCAGGAATACACAATAAATACTCAATGCATTTGATGATATGCCTCTCTGGAATGAAAGCCAAATGCAAAAGTTTCAAAACATTGCTCACTTTCCTTCAAAAATTTGCTTTTTGGGCAATATAGACAACATTCCCCTTTAGGGCAATGTAGTGGATACAGCCATATATGGATGAAAAAAAATGTGAAGCTAACTTAGAAATAGCACTTTTCCTACATTTCATTTCAGTCCTGAAACACAGCCATGCCATCACAACTTGTCTATGGTTTGAGGGAATTCTAACCCTAACCCTAGCTAAGGATTTGGAAGGTTAGGGTTAGGGGTTCAGACTACCTTCAAAATATCAATACCACCTTCTACTCATTTTAAGGGAAAATATACGTTACCGAATGAACATAACAGTCAGAACCCATACACCAACCTCCCCAAAACAATGAGAAAGCATCATTAATGCTTCAATTTAGTTTTTTGTCAAGTAATCTGTTAATGGAAATCTCATGTTCAATGGTGTCCTCAATGAGCATTGTTTTGGGCTTGGCTAGGTTAAGAGTCTGGAATACACAATAAATACTCAATGTATTTGATGATATGCCTCTCTGGAATAAAAGCCAAAGGCAAACGTTTCAAAACATTGCTCACTTTCCTTCAAAAATGTACTTTTTAGGCAATATAGACAACATTCCCCTTTAGGGCAATGTAGTGGATACAGCCATATATGGATGAAAAAAAATGTGAAGCTAACTTAGAAATAGCACTTTTCCTACATTTCATTTCAGTCCTGAAACACAGCCATGCCATCACAACTTGTCTATGGTTTGAGGGAATTCTAACCCTAACCCTAGCTAAGGATTGGGAAGGTTAGGGTTAGGGGTTCAGACTACCTTCAAAATATCAATACCACCTTCTACTCATTTTAGGGGAAAATATACGTTACCGAATGAACATAACAGTCAGAACCCATACACCAACCTCCCCAAAACAATGAGAAAGCATCATTAATGCTTCAGTTTAGTTTTTTGTCAAGTAATCTGTTAATGGAAATCTCATGTTCAATGGTGTCCTCAATGAGCATTGTTTTGGGCTTGGCTAGGTTAAGAGTCTGGAATACACAATAAATACTCAATGTATTTGATGATATGCCTCTCTGGAATAAAAGCCAAAGGCAAACGTTTCAAAACATTGCTCACTTTCCTTCAAAAATGTACTTTTTAGGCAATATAGACAACATTCCCCTTTAGGGCAATGTAGTGGATACAGCCATATATGGATGAAAAAAAATGTGAAGCTAACTTAGAAATAGCACTTTTCCTACATTTCATTTCAGTCCTGAAACACAGCCATGCTATCACAACTTGTCTATGGTTTGAGGGAATTCTAACCCTAACCCTAGCTAAGGATTGGGTAGGTTAGGGTTAGGGGTTCAGACTACCTTCAAAATATCAATACCACCTTCTGCTCATTTTAGGGGAAAATATACATTACCGAATGAAAATAACAGTCAGAACCCATATATTAACCTCCCCAAAACAATGAGACAGCATCATTAATGCTTCAATTTAGTTTTTTGTCAAGTAATCTGTTAATGGAAATCTCATGTTCAATGGTGTCCTCAATGAGCATTGTTTTGGGCTTGGCTAGGTTAAGAGTCAGGAATACACAATAAATACTCAATGTATTTGATGATATGCCTCTCTGGATGAAAGCCAAAGGCAAAAGTTTCAAAACATTGCTCACTTTCCTTCAAAAATGTACTTTTTGGGCAATATAGACAACATTCCCTTTTTGACAATGCAGTGGATACAGCCATATATGGATGAAAAAAAAATGTGAAGCTAACTTAGAAATTGCACTTTTCCTACATTTCATTTCAGTCCTGAAACACAGCCATGCTATCACAACTTGTCTATGGTTTGAGGGAATTCTAACCCTAACCCTAGCTAAGGATTGGGAAGGTTAGGGTTAGGGGTTCAGACTACCTTCAAAATATCAATACCACCTTCTGTTCATTTTAGGGGAAAATATACATTACCGAATGAAAATAACAGTCAGAACCCATATATTAACCTCCCCAAAACAATGAGACAGCATCATTAATGCTTCAATTTAGTTTTTTGTCAAGTAATCTGTTAATGGAAATCTCATGTTCAATGGTGTCCTCAATGAGCATTGTTTTGGGCTTGGCTAGGTTAAGAGTCAGGAATACACAATAAATACTCAATGTATTTGATGATATGCCTCTCTGGAATGAAAGCCAAAGGCAAAAGTTTCAAAACATTGCTCACTTTCCTTCAAAAATGTACTTTTTAGGCAATATAGACAACATTTCCCTTTAGGCCAATGCAGTGGATACAGCCATATATGGATGAAAAAAAATGTGAAGCTAACTTAGAATAGCACTTTTCCTACATTTCATTTCAGTCCTGAAACACAGCCATGCGATCATAACTTGTCTATGGTTTGAGGGAATTCTAACCCTAACCCTAGCTAAGGATTGGGAAGGTTAGGGTTAGGGGTGCAGAATACCTTCAAAATATCAATACCACCTTCTGCTCATTTTAGGGGAAAATATACGTTACCGAATGAAAATAACAGTCAGAACCCATATATTAACCTCCCCAAAACAATGAGACAGCATCATTAATGCTTCAATTTAGTTTTTTGTCAAGTAATCTGTTAATGGAAATCTCATGTTCAATGGTGTCCTCAATGAGCATTGTTTTGGGCTTGGCTAGGTTAAGAGTCAGGAATACACAATAAATACTCAATGTATTTGATGATATGCCTCTCTGGAATGAAAGCCAAAGGCAAAAGTTTCAAAACATTGCTCACTTTCCTTCAAAAATGTACTTTTAAGGCAATATAGACAACATTTCCCTTTAGGCCAATGCAGTGGATACAGCCATATATGGATGAAAAAAAATGTGAAGCTAACTTAGAATAGCACTTTTCCTACATTTCATTTCAGTCCTGAAACACAGCCATGCGATTATAACTTGTCTATGGTTTGAGGGAATTCTAACCCTAACCCTAGCTAAGGATTGGGAAGGTTAGGGTTAGGGGTGCAGAATACCTTCAAAATATCAATACCACCTTCTACTCATTTTAGGGGAAAATATACGTTACCGAATGAATATAACAGTCAGAACCCATACAGCAACCTCCCCAAAACAATGAGAAAGCATCATTAATGCTTAAATTTAGTTTTTTGTCAAGTAATCTGTTAATGGAAATCTCATATTCAATGGTGTCCTCAATCAGCATTGTTTTGGGCTTGGCTAGGTTAAGAGTCAGGAATACAGAATAAATATTCAATGTATTTGATGATATGCCTCACTGGAATGAAAGCCAAAGGCAAAAGTTTCAAAACATTGCTCACTTTTCTTCAAAAATGTACTTTTAAGGCAATATAGACAACATTCCCCTTTAGGCCAATGCAATGGATATAGCCATATATGGATGAATAAGAAATGTGAAGCTTACTTAGAAATTGCACTTTTCCTACATTTCATTTCAGTCCTGAAACACAGCCATGCCATCACAACTTGTCTATGGTTTGAGGGAATTCTAACCCTAACCCTAGCTAAGGATTGGGAAGGTTAGGGTTAGGGGTTCAGACTACCTTCAAAATATCAATAACACCTTCTACTCATTTTAGGGGAAAATATACGTTACCGAATGAAAATAACAGTCAGAACCCATACAGCAACCTCCCCAAAACAATGAGAAAGCATCATTAATGCTTCAATTTAGTTTTTTGTCAAGTAATCTGTTAATGGAAATCTCATGTTCAATGGTGTCCTCAATGAGCATTGTTTTGGGCTTGGCTAGGTTAAGAGTCAGGAAAACACAATAAATACTCAATGTATTTGATGATATGCCTCTCTGGATGAAAGCCAAAGGCAAAAGTTTCAAAACATTGCTCACTTTCCTTCAAAAATGTACTTTTTGGGCAATATAGACAACATTCCCTTTTAGACAATGCAGTGGATACAGCCATAAATGGATGAAAAAAAAATGTGAAGCTAACTTAGAAATTGCACTTTTCCTACATTTCATTTCAGTCCTGAAACACAGCCATGCCATCACAACTTGTCTATGGTTTGAGGGAATTCTAACCCTAACCCTAGCTAAGGGTTGGGAAGGTTAGGGTTAGGGGTTCAGACTACCTTCAAAATATCAATAACACCTTCTACTCATTTTAGGGGAAAATATACGTTACCGAATGAAAATAACAGTCAGAACCCATACAGCAACCTCTCCAAAACAATGAGAAAGCATCATTAATGATTAAATTTAGTTTTTTGTCAAGTAATCTGTTAATGGAAATCTCATGTTCAATGGTGTCCTCAATGAGCATTGTTTTGGGCTTGGCTAGGTTAAGAGTCAGGAATACACAATAAATACTCAATGCATTTGATGATATGCCTCTCTGGAATGAAAGCCAAATGCAAAAGTTTCAAAACATTGCTCACTTTCCTTCAAAAATTTGCTTTTTGGGCAATATAGACAACATTCCCCTTTAGGGCAATGTAGTGGATACAGCCATATATGGATGAAAAAAAATGTGAAGCTAACTTAGAAATAGCACTTTTCCTACATTTCATTTCAGTCCTGAAACACAGCCATGCCATCACAACTTGTCTATGGTTTGAGGGAATTCTAACCCTAACCCTAGCTAAGGATTTGGAAGGTTAGGGTTAGGGGTTCAGACTACCTTCAAAATATCAATACCACCTTCTACTCATTTTAAGGGAAAATATACGTTACCGAATGAACATAACAGTCAGAACCCATACACCAACCTCCCCAAAACAATGAGAAAGCATCATTAATGCTTCAATTTAGTTTTTTGTCAAGTAATCTGTTAATGGAAATCTCATGTTCAATGGTGTCCTCAATGAGCATTGTTTTGGGCTTGGCTAGGTTAAGAGTCTGGAATACACAATAAATACTCAATGTATTTGATGATATGCCTCTCTGGAATAAAAGCCAAAGGCAAACGTTTCAAAACATTGCTCACTTTCCTTCAAAAATGTACTTTTTAGGCAATATAGACAACATTCCCCTTTAGGGCAATGTAGTGGATACAGCCATATATGGATGAAAAAAAATGTGAAGCTAACTTAGAAATAGCACTTTTCCTACATTTCATTTCAGTCCTGAAACACAGCCATGCCATCACAACTTGTCTATGGTTTGAGGGAATTCTAACCCTAACCCTAGCTAAGGATTGGGAAGGTTAGGGTTAGGGGTTCAGACTACCTTCAAAATATCAATACCACCTTCTACTCATTTTAGGGGAAAATATACGTTACCGAATGAACATAACAGTCAGAACCCATACAGCAACCTCCCCAAAACAATGAGACAGCATCATTAATGCTTCAATTTAGTTTTTTGTCAAGTAATCTGTTAATGGAAATCTCATGTTCAATGGTGTCCTCAATGAGCATTGTTTTGGGCTTGGCTAGGTTAAGAGTCAGGAATACACAATAAATACTCAATGTATTTGATGATATGCCTCTCTGGAATGAAAGCCAAAGGCAAAAGTTTCAAAACATTGCTCACTTTCCTTCAAAAATGTACTTTTTAGGCAATATAGACAACATTTCCCTTTAGGCCAATGCAGTGGATACAGCCATATATGGATGAAAAAAAATGTGAAGCTAACTTAGAATAGCACTTTTCCTACATTTCATTTCAGTCCTGAAACACAGCCATGCGATCATAACTTGTCTATGGTTTGAGGGAATTCTAACCCTAACCCTAGCTAAGGATTGGGAAGGTTAGGGTTAGGGGTGCAGAATACCTTCAAAATATCAATACCACCTTCTACTCATTTTAGGGGAAAATATACGTTACCGAATGAATATAACAGTCAGAACCCATACAGCAACCTCCCCAAAACAATGAGAAAGCATCATTAATGCTTCAATTTAGTTTTTTGTCAAGTAATCTGTTAATGGAAATCTCATGTTCAATGGTGTCCTCAATGAGCATTGTTTTGGGCTTGGCTAGGTTAAGAGTCAGGAAAACACAATAAATACTCAATGTATTTGATGATATGCCTCTCTGGATGAAAGCCAAAGGCAAAAGTTTCAAAACATTGCTCACTTTCCTTCAAAAATGTACTTTTTGGGCAATATAGACAACATTCCCTTTTAGACAATGCAGTGGATACAGCCATAAATGGATGAAAAAAAAATGTGAAGCTAACTTAGAAATTGCACTTTTCCTACATTTCATTTCAGTCCTGAAACACAGCCATGCCATCACAACTTGTCTATGGTTTGAGGGAATTCTAACCCTAACCCTAGCTAAGGGTTGGGAAGGTTAGGGTTAGGGGTTCAGACTACCTTCAAAATATCAATAACACCTTCTACTCATTTTAGGGGAAAATATACGTTACCGAATGAAAATAACAGTCAGAACCCATACAGCAACCTCTCCAAAACAATGAAAAAGCATCATTAATGATTAAATTTAGTTTTTTGTCAAGTAATCTGTTAATGGAAATCTCATGTTCAATGGTGTCCTCAATGAGCATTGTTTTGGGCTTGGCTAGGTTAAGAGTCAGGAATACACAATAAATACTCAATGCATTTGATGATATGCCTCTCTGGAATGAAAGCCAAATGCAAAAGTTTCAAAACATTGCTCACTTTCCTTCAAAAATTTGCTTTTTGGGCAATATAGACAACATTCCATTTTAGGGCAATGTAGTGGATACAGCCATATATGGATGAAAAAAAATGTGAAGCTAACTTAGAAATAGCACTTTTCCTACATTTCATTTCAGTCCTGAAACACAGCCATGCCATCACAACTTGTCTATGGTTTGAGGGAATTCTAACCCTAACCCTAGCTAAGGATTTGGAAGGTTAGGGTTAGGGGTTCAGACTACCTTCAAAATATCAATACCACCTTCTACTCATTTTAAGGGAAAATATACGTTACCGAATGAACATAACAGTCAGAACCCATACACCAACCTCCCCAAAACAATGAGAAAGCATCATTAATGCTTCAATTTAGTTTTTTGTCAAGTAATCTGTTAATGGAAATCTCATGTTCAATGGTGTCCTCAATGAGCATTGTTTTGGGCTTGGCTAGGTTAAGAGTCTGGAATACACAATAAATACTCAATGTATTTGATGATATGCCTCTCTGGAATGAAAGCCAAAGGCAAAAGTTTCAAGACATTCCTCACTTTCCTTCAAAAATTTGCTTTTTGGGCAATATAGACAACATTCCCCTTTAGGGCAATGTAGTGGATACAGCCATATATGGATGAAAAAAAATGTGAAGCTAACTTAGAATAGCACTTTTCCTACATTTCATTTCAGTCCTGAAACACAGCCATGCGATTATAACTTGTCTATGGTTTGAGGGAATTCTAACCCTAACCCTAGCTAAGGATTGGGAAGGTTAGGGTTAGGGGTGCAGAATACCTTCAAAATATCAATACCACCTTCTACTCATTTTAGGGGAAAATATACGTTACCGAATGAATATAACAGTCAGAACCCATACAGCAACCTCCCCAAAACAATGAGAAAGCATCATTAATGCTTCAATTTAGTTTTTTGTCAAGTAATCTGTTAATGGAAATCTCATGTTCAATGGTGTCCTCAATGAGCATTGTTTTGGGCTTGGCTAGGTTAAGAGTCAGGAAAACACAATAAATACTCAATGTATTTGATGATATGCCTCTCTGGATGAAAGCCAAAGGCAAAAGTTTCAAAACATTGCTCACTTTCCTTCAAAAATGTACTTTTTGGGCAATATAGACAACATTCCCCTTTAGGGCAATGTAGTGGATACAGCCATATATGGATGAAAAAAAATGTGAAGCTAACTTAGAAATTGCACTTTTCCTACATTTCATTTCAGTCCTGAAACACAGCCATGCCATCACAACTTGTCTATGGTTTGAGGGAATTCTAACCCTAACCCTAGCTAAGGGTTGGGAAGGTTAGGGTTAGGGGTTCAGACTACCTTCAAAATATCAATACCACCTTCTACTCATTTTAAGGGAAAATATACGTTACCGAATGAACATAACAGTCAGAACCCATACACCAACCTCCCCAAAACAATGAGAAAGCATCATTAATGCTTCAATTTAGTTTTTTGTCAAGTAATCTGTTAATGGAAATCTCATGTTCAATGGTGTCCTCAATGAGCATTGTTTTGGGCTTGGCTAGGTTAAGAGTCTGGAATACACAATAAATACTCAATGTATTTGATGATATGCCTCTCTGGAATAAAAGCCAAAGGCAAACGTTTCAAAACATTGCTCACTTTCCTTCAAAAATGTACTTTTTAGGCAATATAGACAACATTCCCCTTTAGGGCAATGTAGTGGATACAGCCATATATGGATGAAAAAAAATGTGAAGCTAACTTAGAAATAGCACTTTTCCTACATTTCATTTCAGTCCTGAAACACAGCCATGCCATCACAACTTGTCTATGGTTTGAGGGAATTCTAACCCTAACCCTAGCTAAGGATTGGGAAGGTTAGGGTTAGGGGTTCAGACTACCTTCAAAATATCAATACCACCTTCTACTCATTTTAGGGGAAAATATACGTTACCGAATGAACATAACAGTCAGAACCCATACAGCAACCTCCCCAAAACAATGAGAAAGCATCATTAATGCTTAAATTTAGTTTTTTGTCAAGTAATCTGTTAATGGAAATCTCATGTTCAATGGTGTCCTCAATGAGCATTGTTTTGGGCTTGGCTAGGTTAAGAGTCAGGAATACACAATAAATACTCAATGTATTTGATGATATGCCTCTCTGGATGAAAGCCAAAGGCAAAAGTTTCAAAACATTGCTCACTTTCCTTCAAAAATGTACTTTTTGGGCAATATAGACAACATTCCCTTTTTGACAATGCAGTGGATACAGCCATATATGGATGAAAAAAAAATGTGAAGCTAACTTAGAAATTGCACTTTTCCTACATTTCATTTCAGTCCTGAAACACAGCCATGCTATCACAACTTGTCTATGGTTTGAGGGAATTCTAACCCTAACCCGAGCTAAGGATTGGGAAGGTTAGGGTTAGGGGTTCAGACTACCTTCAAAATATCAATACCACCTTCTGCTCATTTTAGGGGAAAATATACATTACCGAATGAAAATAACAGTCAGAACCCATATATTAACCTCCCCAAAACAATGAGACAGCATCATTAATGCTTCAATTTAGTTTTTTGTCAAGTAATCTGTTAATGGAAATCTCATGTTCAATGGTGTCCTCAATGAGCATTGTTTTGGGCTTGGCTAGGTTAAGAGTCAGGAATACACAATAAATACTCAATGTATTTGATGATATGCCTCTCTGGAATGAAAGCCAAAGGCAAAAGTTTCAAAACATTGCTCACTTTCCTTCAAAAATGTACTTTTTAGGCAATATAGACAACATTTCCCTTTAGGCCAATGCAGTGGATACAGCCATATATGGATGAAAAAAAATGTGAAGCTAACTTAGAATAGCACTTTTCCTACATTTCATTTCAGTCCTGAAACACAGCCATGCGATCATAACTTGTCTATGGTTTTAGGGAATTCTAACCCTAACCCTAGCTAAGGATTGGGAAGGTTAGGGTTAGGGGTGCAGAATACCTTCAAAATATCAATACCACCTTCTACTCATTTTAGGGGAAAATATACGTTACCGAATGAATATAACAGTCAGAACCCATACAGCAACCTCCCCAAAACAATGAGAAAGCATCATTAATGCTTCAATTTAGTTTTTTGTCAAGTAATCTGTTAATGGAAATCTCATGTTCAATGGTGTCCTCAATGAGCATTGTTTTGGGCTTGGCTAGGTTAAGAGTCAGGAAAACACAATAAATACTCAATGTATTTGATGATATGCCTCTCTGGATGAAAGCCAAAGGCAAAAGTTTCAAAACATTGCTCACTTTCCTTCAAAAATGTACTTTTTGGGCAATATAGACAACATTCCCTTTTAGACAATGCAGTGGATACAGCAATAAATGGATGAAAAAAAAATGTGAAGCTAACTTAGAAATTGCACTTTTCCTACATTTCATTTCAGTCCTGAAACACAGCCATGCCATCACAACTTGTCTATGGTTTGAGGGAATTCTAACCCTAACCCTAGCTAAGGGTTGGGAAGGTTAGGGTTAGGGGTTCAGACTACCTTCAAAATATCAATAACACCTTCTACTCATTTTAGGGGAAAATATACGTTACCGAATGAAAATAACAGTCAGAACCCATACAGCAACCTCTCCAAAACAATGAGAAAGCATCATTAATGATTAAATTTAGTTTTTTGTCAAGTAATCTGTTAATGGAAATCTCATGTTCAATGGTGTCCTCAATGAGCATTGTTTTGGGCTTGGCTAGGTTAAGAGTCAGGAAAACACAATAAATACTCAATGTATTTGATGATATGCCTCTCTGGATGAAAGCCAAAGGCAAAAGTTTCAAAACATTGCTCACTTTCCTTCAAAAATGTACTTTTTGGGCAATATAGACAACATTCCCCTTTAGGGCAATGTAGTGGATACAGCCATATATGGATGAAAAAAAATGTGAAGCTAACTTAGAAATTGCACTTTTCCTACATTTCATTTCAGTCCTGAAACACAGCCATGCCATCACAACTTGTCTATGGTTTGAGGGAATTCTAACCCTAACCCTAGCTAAGGGTTGGGAAGGTTAGGGTTAGGGGTTCAGACTACCTTCAAAATATCAATACCACCTTCTACTCATTTTAAGGGAAAATATACGTTACCGAATGAACATAACAGTCAGAACCCATACACCAACCTCCCCAAAACAATGAGAAAGCATCATTAATGCTTCAATTTAGTTTTTTGTCAAGTAATCTGTTAATGGAAATCTCATGTTCAATGGTGTCCTCAATGAGCATTGTTTTGGGCTTGGCTAGGTTAAGAGTCTGGAATACACAATAAATACTCAATGTATTTGATGATATGCCTCTCTGGAATAAAAGCCAAAGGCAAACGTTTCAAAACATTGCTCACTTTCCTTCAAAAATGTACTTTTTAGGCAATATAGACAACATTCCCCTTTAGGGCAATGTAGTGGATACAGCCATATATGGATGAAAAAAAATGTGAAGCTAACTTAGAAATAGCACTTTTCCTACATTTCATTTCAGTCCTGAAACACAGCCATGCCATCACAACTTGTCTATGGTTTGAGGGAATTCTAACCCTAACCCTAGCTAAGGATTGGGAAGGTTAGGGTTAGGGGTTCAGACTACCTTCAAAATATCAATACCACCTTCTACTCATTTTAGGGGAAAATATACGTTACCGAATGAACATAACAGTCAGAACCCATACAGCAACCTCCCCAAAACAATGAGAAAGCATCATTAATGCTTCAATTTAGTTTTTTGTCAAGTAATCTGTTAATGGAAATCTCATGTTCAATGGTGTCCTCAATGAGCATTGTTTTGGGCTTGGCTAGGTTAAGAGTCTGGAATACACAATAAATACTCAATGTATTTGATGATATGCCTCTCTGGAATAAAAGCCAAAGGCAAACGTTTCAAAACATTGCTCACTTTCCTTCAAAAATGTACTTTTTAGGCAATATAGACAACATTCCCCTTTAGGGCAATGTAGTGGATACAGCCATATATGGATGAAAAAAAATGTGAAGCTAACTTAGAAATAGCACTTTTCCTACATTTCATTTCAGTCCTGAAACACAGCCATGCCATCACAACTTGTCTATGGTTTGAGGGAATTCTAACCCTAACCCTAGCTAAGGATTGGGAAGGTTAGGGTTAGGGGTTCAGACTACCTTCAAAATATCAATACCACCTTCTACTCATTTTAGGGGAAAATATACGTTACCGAATGAACATAACAGTCAGAACCCATACAGCAACCTCCCCAAAACAATGAGAAAGCATCATTAATGCTTAAATTTAGTTTTTTGTCAAGTAATCTGTTAATGGAAATCTCATGTTCAATGGTGTCCTCAATGAGCATTGTTTTGGGCTTGGCTAGGTTAAGAGTCAGGAATACACAATAAATACTCAATGTATTTGATGATATGCCTCTCTGGATGAAAGCCAAAGGCAAAAGTTTCAAAACATTGCTCACTTTCCTTCAAAAATGTACTTTTTGGGCAATATAGACAACATTCCCTTTTTGACAATGCAGTGGATACAGCCATATATGGATGAAAAAAAAATGTGAAGCTAACTTAGAAATTGCACTTTTCCTACATTTCATTTCAGTCCTGAAACACAGCCATGCTATCACAACTTGTCTATGGTTTGAGGGAATTCTAACCCTAACCCGAGCTAAGGATTGGGAAGGTTAGGGTTAGGGGTTCAGACTACCTTCAAAATATCAATACCACCTTCTGCTCATTTTAGGGGAAAATATACATTACCGAATGAAAATAACAGTCAGAACCCATATATTAACCTCCCCAAAACAATGAGACAGCATCATTAATGCTTCAATTTAGTTTTTTGTCAAGTAATCTGTTAATGGAAATCTCATGTTCAATGGTGTCCTCAATGAGCATTGTTTTGGGCTTGGCTAGGTTAAGAGTCAGGAATACACAATAAATACTCAATGTATTTGATGATATGCCTCTCTGGAATGAAAGCCAAAGGCAAAAGTTTCAAAACATTGCTCACTTTCCTTCAAAAATGTACTTTTTAGGCAATATAGACAACATTTCCCTTTAGGCCAATGCAGTGGATACAGCCATATATGGATGAAAAAAAATGTGAAGCTAACTTAGAATAGCACTTTTCCTACATTTCATTTCAGTCCTGAAACACAGCCATGCGATCATAACTTGTCTATGGTTTTAGGGAATTCTAACCCTAACCCTAGCTAAGGATTGGGAAGGTTAGGGTTAGGGGTGCAGAATACCTTCAAAATATCAATACCACCTTCTACTCATTTTAGGGGAAAATATACGTTACCGAATGAATATAACAGTCAGAACCCATACAGCAACCTCCCCAAAACAATGAGAAAGCATCATTAATGCTTCAATTTAGTTTTTTGTCAAGTAATCTGTTAATGGAAATCTCATGTTCAATGGTGTCCTCAATGAGCATTGTTTTGGGCTTGGCTAGGTTAAGAGTCAGGAAAACACAATAAATACTCAATGTATTTGATGATATGCCTCTCTGGATGAAAGCCAAAGGCAAAAGTTTCAAAACATTGCTCACTTTCCTTCAAAAATGTACTTTTTGGGCAATATAGACAACATTCCCTTTTAGACAATGCAGTGGATACAGCAATAAATGGATGAAAAAAAAATGTGAAGCTAACTTAGAAATTGCACTTTTCCTACATTTCATTTCTGTCCTGAAACACAGCCATGCCATCACAACTTGTCTATGGTTTGAGGGAATTCTAACCCTAACCCTAGCTAAGGGTTGGGAAGGTTAGGGTTAGGGGTTCAGACTACCTTCAAAATATCAATAACACCTTCTACTCATTTTAGGGGAAAATATACGTTACCGAATGAAAATAACAGTCAGAACCCATACAGCAACCTCTCCAAAACAATGAGAAAGCATCATTAATGATTAAATTTAGTTTTTTGTCAAGTAATCTGTTAATGGAAATCTCATGTTCAATGGTGTCCTCAATGAGCATTGTTTTGGGCTTGGCTAGGTTAAGAGTCAGGAAAACACAATAAATACTCAATGTATTTGATGATATGCCTCTCTGGATGAAAGCCAAAGGCAAAAGTTTCAAAACATTGCTCACTTTCCTTCAAAAATGTACTTTTTGGGCAATATAGACAACATTCCCCTTTAGGGCAATGTAGTGGATACAGCCATATATGGATGAAAAAAAATGTGAAGCTAACTTAGAAATTGCACTTTTCCTACATTTCATTTCAGTCCTGAAACACAGCCATGCCATCACAACTTGTCTATGGTTTGAGGGAATTCTAACCCTAACCCTAGCTAAGGGTTGGGAAGGTTAGGGTTAGGGGTTCAGACTACCTTCAAAATATCAATACCACCTTCTACTCATTTTAAGGGAAAATATACGTTACCGAATGAACATAACAGTCAGAACCCATACACCAACCTCCCCAAAACAATGAGAAAGCATCATTAATGCTTCAATTTAGTTTTTTGTCAAGTAATCTGTTAATGGAAATCTCATGTTCAATGGTGTCCTCAATGAGCATTGTTTTGGGCTTGGCTAGGTTAAGAGTCTGGAATACACAATAAATACTCAATGTATTTGATGATATGCCTCTCTGGAATAAAAGCCAAAGGCAAACGTTTCAAAACATTGCTCACTTTCCTTCAAAAATGTACTTTTTAGGCAATATAGACAACATTCCCCTTTAGGGCAATGTAGTGGATACAGCCATATATGGATGAAAAAAAATGTGAAGCTAACTTAGAAATAGCACTTTTCCTACATTTCATTTCAGTCCTGAAACACAGCCATGCCATCACAACTTGTCTATGGTTTGAGGGAATTCTAACCCTAACCCTAGCTAAGGATTGGGAAGGTTAGGGTTAGGGGTTCAGACTACCTTCAAAATATCAATACCACCTTCTACTCATTTTAGGGGAAAATATACGTTACCGAATGAACATAACAGTCAGAACCCATACAGCAACCTCCCCAAAACAATGAGAAAGCATCATTAATGCTTAAATTTAGTTTTTTGTCAAGTAATCTGTTAATGGAAATCTCATGTTCAATGGTGTCCTCAATGAGCATTGTTTTGGGCTTGGCTAGGTTAAGAGTCAGGAATACACAATAAATACTCAATGTATTTGATGATATGCCTCTCTGGATGAAAGCCAAAGGCAAAAGTTTCAAAACATTGCTCACTTTCCTTCAAAAATGTACTTTTTGGGCAATATAGACAACATTCCCTTTTTGACAATGCAGTGGATACAGCCATATATGGATGAAAAAAAAATGTGAAGCTAACTTAGAAATTGCACTTTTCCTACATTTCATTTCAGTCCTGAAACACAGCCATGCTATCACAACTTGTCTATGGTTTGAGGGAATTCTAACCCTAACCCGAGCTAAGGATTGGGAAGGTTAGGGTTAGGGGTTCAGACTACCTTCAAAATATCAATACCACCTTCTGCTCATTTTAGGGGAAAATATACATTACCGAATGAAAATAACAGTCAGAACCCATATATTAACCTCCCCAAAACAATGAGACAGCATCATTAATGCTTCAATTTAGTTTTTTGTCAAGTAATCTGTTAATGGAAATCTCATGTTCAATGGTGTCCTCAATGAGCATTGTTTTGGGCTTGGCTAGGTTAAGAGTCAGGAATACACAATAAATACTCAATGTATTTGATGATATGCCTCTCTGGAATGAAAGCCAAAGGCAAAAGTTTCAAAACATTGCTCACTTTCCTTCAAAAATGTACTTTTTAGGCAATATAGACAACATTTCCCTTTAGGCCAATGCAGTGGATACAGCCATATATGGATGAAAAAAAATGTGAAGCTAACTTAGAATAGCACTTTTCCTACATTTCATTTCAGTCCTGAAACACAGCCATGCGATCATAACTTGTCTATGGTTTTAGGGAATTCTAACCCTAACCCTAGCTAAGGATTGGGAAGGTTAGGGTTAGGGGTGCAGAATACCTTCAAAATATCAATACCACCTTCTACTCATTTTAGGGGAAAATATACGTTACCGAATGAATATAACAGTCAGAACCCATACAGCAACCTCCCCAAAACAATGAGAAAGCATCATTAATGCTTCAATTTAGTTTTTTGTCAAGTAATCTGTTAATGGAAATCTCATGTTCAATGGTGTCCTCAATGAGCATTGTTTTGGGCTTGGCTAGGTTAAGAGTCAGGAAAACACAATAAATACTCAATGTATTTGATGATATGCCTCTCTGGATGAAAGCCAAAGGCAAAAGTTTCAAAACATTGCTCACTTTCCTTCAAAAATGTACTTTTTGGGCAATATAGACAACATTCCCTTTTAGACAATGCAGTGGATACAGCAATAAATGGATGAAAAAAAAATGTGAAGCTAACTTAGAAATTGCACTTTTCCTACATTTCATTTCAGTCCTGAAACACAGCCATGCCATCACAACTTGTCTATGGTTTGAGGGAATTCTAACCCTAACCCTAGCTAAGGGTTGGGAAGGTTAGGGTTAGGGGTTCAGACTACCTTCAAAATATCAATAACACCTTCTACTCATTTTAGGGGAAAATATACGTTACCGAATGAAAATAACAGTCAGAACCCATACAGCAACCTCTCCAAAACAATGAGAAAGCATCATTAATGATTAAATTTAGTTTTTTGTCAAGTAATCTGTTAATGGAAATCTCATGTTCAATGGTGTCCTCAATGAGCATTGTTTTGGGCTTGGCTAGGTTAAGAGTCAGGAATACACAATAAATACTCAATGCATTTGATGATATGCCTCTCTGGAATGAAAGCCAAATGCAAAAGTTTCAAAACATTGCTCACTTTCCTTCAAAAATTTGCTTTTTGGGCAATATAGACAACATTCCCCTTTAGGGCAATGTAGTGGATACAGCCATATATGGATGAAAAAAAATGTGAAGCTAACTTAGAAATAGCACTTTTCCTACATTTCATTTCAGTCCTGAAACACAGCCATGCCATCACAACTTGTCTATGGTTTGAGGGAATTCTAACCCTAACCCTAGCTAAGGATTTGGAAGGTTAGGGTTAGGGGTTCAGACTACCTTCAAAATATCAATACCACCTTCTACTCATTTTAAGGGAAAATATACGTTACCGAATGAACATAACAGTCAGAACCCATACACCAACCTCCCCAAAACAATGAGAAAGCATCATTAATGCTTCAATTTAGTTTTTTGTCAAGTAATCTGTTAATGGAAATCTCATGTTCAATGGTGTCCTCAATGAGCATTGTTTTGGGCTTGGCTAGGTTAAGAGTCTGGAATACACAATAAATACTCAATGTATTTGATGATATGCCTCTCTGGAATGAAAGCCAAAGGCAAAAGTTTCAAGACATTCCTCACTTTCCTTCAAAAATTTGCTTTTTGGGCAATATAGACAACATTCCCCTTTAGGGCAATGTAGTGGATACAGCCATATATGGATGAAAAAAAATGTGAAGCTAACTTAGAATAGCACTTTTCCTACATTTCATTTCAGTCCTGAAACACAGCCATGCGATTATAACTTGTCTATGGTTTGAGGGAATTCTAACCCTAACCCTAGCTAAGGATTGGGAAGGTTATGGTTAGGGGTGCAGAATACCTTCAAAATATCAATACCACCTTCTACTCATTTTAGGGGAAAATATACGTTACCGAATGAATATAACAGTCAGAACCCATACAGCAACCTCCCCAAAACAATGAGAAAGCATCATTAATGCTTCAATTTAGTTTTTTGTCAAGTAATCTGTTAATGGAAATCTCATGTTCAATGGTGTCCTCAATGAGCATTGTTTTGGGCTTGGCTAGGTTAAGAGTCAGGAAAACACAATAAATACTCAATGTATTTGATGATATGCCTCTCTGGATGAAAGCCAAAGGCAAAAGTTTCAAAACATTGCTCACTTTCCTTCAAAAATGTACTTTTTGGGCAATATAGACAACATTCCCTTTTAGACAATGCAGTGGATACAGCCATAAATGGATGAAAAAAAAATGTGAAGCTAACTTAGAAATTGCACTTTTCCTACATTTCATTTCAGTCCTGAAACACAGCCATGCCATCACAACTTGTCTATGGTTTGAGGGAATTCTAACCCTAACCCTAGCTAAGGGTTGGGAAGGTTAGGGTTAGGGGTTCAGACTACCTTCAAAATATCAATAACACCTTCTACTCATTTTAGGGGAAAATATACGTTACCGAATGAAAATAACAGTCAGAACCCATACAGCAACCTCTCCAAAACAATGAGAAAGCATCATTAATGATTAAATTTAGTTTTTTGTCAAGTAATCTGTTAATGGAAATCTCATGTTCAATGGTGTCCTCAATGAGCATTGTTTTGGGCTTGGCTAGGTTAAGAGTCAGGAATACACAATAAATACTCAATGCATTTGATGATATGCCTCTCTGGAATGAAAGCCAAATGCAAAAGTTTCAAAACATTGCTCACTTTCCTTCAAAAATTTGCTTTTTGGGCAATATAGACAACATTCCCCTTTAGGGCAATGTAGTGGATACAGCCATATATGGATGAAAAAAAATGTGAAGCTAACTTAGAAATAGCACTTTTCCTACATTTCATTTCAGTCCTGAAACACAGCCATGCCATCACAACTTGTCTATGGTTTGAGGGAATTCTAACCCTAACCCTAGCTAAGGATTTGGAAGGTTAGGGTTAGGGGTTCAGACTACCTTCAAAATATCAATACCACCTTCTACTCATTTTAAGGGAAAATATACGTTACCGAATGAACATAACAGTCAGAACCCATACACCAACCTCCCCAAAACAATGAGAAAGCATCATTAATGCTTCAATTTAGTTTTTTGTCAAGTAATCTGTTAATGGAAATCTCATGTTCAATGGTGTCCTCAATGAGCATTGTTTTGGGCTTGGCTAGGTTAAGAGTCTGGAATACACAATAAATACTCAATGTATTTGATGATATGCCTCTCTGGAATAAAAGCCAAAGGCAAACGTTTCAAAACATTGCTCACTTTCCTTCAAAAATGTACTTTTTAGGCAATATAGACAACATTCCCCTTTAGGGCAATGTAGTGGATACAGCCATATATGGATGAAAAAAAATGTGAAGCTAACTTAGAAATAGCACTTTTCCTACATTTCATTTCAGTCCTGAAACACAGCCATGCCATCACAACTTGTCTATGGTTTGAGGGAATTCTAACCCTAACCCTAGCTAAGGATTGGGAAGGTTAGGGTTAGGGGTTCAGACTACCTTCAAAATATCAATACCACCTTCTACTCATTTTAGGGGAAAATATACGTTACCGAATGAACATAACAGTCAGAACCCATACAGCAACCTCCCCAAAACAATGAGAAAGCATCATTAATGCTTAAATTTAGTTTTTTGTCAAGTAATCTGTTAATGGAAATCTCATGTTCAATGGTGTCCTCAATGAGCATTGTTTTGGGCTTGGCTAGGTTAAGAGTCAGGAATACACAATAAATACTCAATGTATTTGATGATATGCCTCTCTGGATGAAAGCCAAAGGCAAAAGTTTCAAAACATTGCTCACTTTCCTTCAAAAAGGTACTTTTTGGGCAATATAGACAACATTCCCTTTTTGACAATGCAGTGGATACAGCCATATATGGATGAAAAAAAAATGTGAAGCTAACTTAGAAATTGCACTTTTCCTACATTTCATTTCAGTCCTGAAACACAGCCATGCTATCACAACTTGTCTATGGTTTGAGGGAATTCTAACCCTAACCCTAGCTAAGGATTGGGAAGGTTAGGGTTAGGGGTTCAGACTACCTTCAAAATATCAATACCACCTTCTGCTCATTTTAGGGGAAAATATACATTACCGAATGAAAATAACAGTCAGAACCCATATATTAACCTCCCCAAAACAATGAGACAGCATCATTAATGCTTCAATTTAGTTTTTTGTCAAGTAATCTGTTAATGGAAATCTCATGTTCAATGGTGTCCTCAATAAGCATTGTTTTGGGCTTGGCTAGGTTAAGAGTCAGGAATACACAATAAATACTCAATGTATTTGATGATATGCCTCTCTGGAATGAAAGCCAAAGGCAAAAGTTTCAAAACATTGCTCACTTTCCTTCAAAAATGTACTTTTTAGGCAATATAGACAACATTTCCCTTTAGGCCAATGCAGTGGATACAGCCATATATGGATGAAAAAAAATGTGAAGCTAACTTAGAATAGCACTTTTCCTACATTTCATTTCAGTCCTGAAACACAGCCATGCGATCATAACTTGTCTATGGTTTGAGGGAATTCTAACCCTAACCCTAGCTAAGGATTGGGAAGGTTAGGGTTAGGGGTGCAGAATACCTTCAAAATATCAATACCACCTTCTACTCATTTTAGGGGAAAATATACGTTACCGAATGAATATAACAGTCAGAACCCATACAGCAACCTCCCCAAAACAATGAGAAAGCATCATTAATGCTTCAATTTAGTTTTTTGTCAAGTAATCTGTTAATGGAAATCTCATGTTCAATGGTGTCCTCAATGAGCATTGTTTTGGGCTTGGCTAGGTTAAGAGTCAGGAAAACACAATAAATACTCAATGTATTTGATGATATGCCTCTCTGGATGAAAGCCAAAGGCAAAAGTTTCAAAACATTGCTAACTTTCCTTCAAAAATGTACTTTTTGGGCAATATAGACAACATTCCCTTTTAGACAATGCAGTAGATACAGCCATAAATGGATGAAAAAAAAATGTGAAGCTAACTTAGAAATTGCACTTTTCCTACATTTCATTTCAGTCCTGAAACACAGCCATGCCATCACAACTTGTCTATGGTTTGAGGGAATTCTAACCCTAACCCTAGCTAAGGGTTGGGAAGGTTAGGGTTAGGGGTTCAGACTACCTTCAAAATATCAATAACACCTTCTACTCATTTTAGGGGAAAATATACGTTACCGAATGAAAATAACAGTCAGAACCCATACAGCAACCTCTCCAAAACAATGAGAAAGCATCATTAATGATTAAATTTAGTTTTTTGTCAAGTAATCTGTTAATGGAAATCTCATGTTCAATGGTGTCCTCAATGAGCATTGTTTTGGGCTTGGCTAGGTTAAGAGTCTGGAATACACAATAAATACTCAATGTATTTGATGATATGCCTCTCTGGAATAAAAGCCAAAGGCAAACGTTTCAAAACATTGCTCACTTTCCTTCAAAAATGTACTTTTTAGGCAATATAGACAACATTCCCCTTTAGGGCAATGTAGTGGATACAGCCATATATGGATGAAAAAAAATGTGAAGCTAACTTAGAAATAGCACTTTTCCTACATTTCATTTCAGTCCTGAAACACAGCCATGCCATCACAACTTGTCTATGGTTTGAGGGAATTCTAACCCTAACCCTAGCTAAGGATTGGGAAGGTTAGGGTTAGGGGTTCAGACTACCTTCAAAATATCAATACCACCTTCTACTCATTTTAGGGGAAAATATACGTTACCGAATGAACATAACAGTCAGAACCCATACAGCAACCTCCCCAAAACAATGAGAAAGCATCATTAATGCTTAAATTTAGTTTTTTGTCAAGTAATCTGTTAATGGAAATCTCATGTTCAATGGTGTCCTCAATGAGCATTGTTTTGGGCTTGGCTAGGTTAAGAGTCAGGAATACACAATAAATACTCAATGTATTTGATGATATGCCTCTCTGGATGAAAGCCAAAGGCAAAAGTTTCAAAACATTGCTCACTTTCCTTCAAAAAGGTACTTTTTGGGCAATATAGACAACATTCCCTTTTTGACAATGCAGTGGATACAGCCATATATGGATGAAAAAAAAATGTGAAGCTAACTTAGAAATTGCACTTTTCCTACATTTCATTTCAGTCCTGAAACACAGCCATGCTATCACAACTTGTCTATGGTTTGAGGGAATTCTAACCCTAACCCTAGCTAAGGATTGGGAAGGTTAGGGTTAGGGGTTCAGACTACCTTCAAAATATCAATACCACCTTCTGCTCATTTTAGGGGAAAATATACATTACCGAATGAAAATAACAGTCAGAACCCATATATTAACCTCCCCAAAACAATGAGACAGCATCATTAATGCTTCAATTTAGTTTTTTGTCAAGTAATCTGTTAATGGAAATCTCATGTTCAATGGTGTCCTCAATGAGCATTGTTTTGGGCTTGGCTAGGTTAAGAGTCAGGAATACACAATAAATACTCAATGTATTTGATGATATGCCTCTCTGGAATGAAAGCCAAAGGCAAAAGTTTCAAAACATTGCTCACTTTCCTTCAAAAATGTACTTTTTAGGCAATATAGACAACATTTCCCTTTAGGCCAATGCAGTGGATACAGCCATATATGGATGAAAAAAAATGTGAAGCTAACTTAGAATAGCACTTTTCCTACATTTAATTTCAGTCCTGAAACACAGCCATGCGATCATAACTTGTCTATGGTTTGAGGGAATTCTAACCCTAACCCTAGCTAAGGATTGGGAAGGTTAGGGTTAGGGGTGCAGAATACCTTCAAAATATCAATACCACCTTCTACTCATTTTAGGGGAAAATATACGTTACCGAATGAATATAACAGTCAGAACCCATACAGCAACCTCCCCAAAACAATGAGAAAGCATCATTAATGCTTCAATTTAGTTTTTTGTCAAGTAATCTGTTAATGGAAATCTTATGTTCAACGGTGTCCTCAATGAGCATTGTTTTGGGCTTGGCTAGGTTAAGAGTCTGGAATACACAATAAATACTCAATGTATTTGATGATATGCCTCTCTGGAATGAAAGCCAAATGCAAAAGTTTCAAAACATTGCTCACTTTCCTTCAAAAATGTACTTTTTGGGCAATATAGACAACATTCCCTTTTTGACAATGCAGTGGATACAGCCATATATGGATGAAAAAAAAATGTGAAGCTAACTTAGAAATTGCACTTTTCCTACATTTCATTTCAGTCCTGAAACACAGCCATGCCATCACAACTTGTCTATGGTTTGAGGGAATTCTAACCCTAACCCTAGCTAAGGGTTGGGAAGGTTAGGGTTAGGGGTTCAGACTACCTTCAAAATATCAATACCACCTTCTACTCATTTTAGGGGAAAATATACGTTACCGAATGAAAATAACAGTCAGAACCCATACAGCAACCTCCCCAAAACAATGAGAAAGCATCATTAATGCTTCAATTTAGTTTTTTGTCAAGTAATCTGTTAATGGAAATCTCATGTTCAATGGTGTCCTCAATGAGCATTGTTTTGGGCTTGGCTAGGTTAAGAGTCAGGAAAACACAATAAATACTCAATGTATTTGATGATATGCCTCTCTGGATGAAAGCCAAAGGCAAAAGTTTCAAAACATTGCTCACTTTCCTTCAAAAATGTACTTTTTGGGCAATATAGACAACATTCCCTTTTAGACAATGCAGTGGATACAGCCATAAATGGATGAAAAAAAAATGTGAAGCTAACTTAGAAATTGCACTTTTCCTACATTTCATTTCAGTCCTGAAACACAGCCATGCCATCACAACTTGTCTATGGTTTGAGGGAATTCTAACCCTAACCCTAGCTAAGGGTTGGGAAGGTTAGGGTTAGGGGTTCAGACTACCTTCAAAATATCAATAACACCTTCTACTCATTTTAGGGGAAAATATACGTTACCGAATGAAAATAACAGTCAGAACCCATACAGCAACCTCTCCAAAACAATGAGAAAGCATCATTAATGATTAAATTTAGTTTTTTGTCAAGTAATCTGTTAATGGAAATCTCATGTTCAATGGTGTCCTCAATGAGCATTGTTTTGGGCTTGGCTAGGTTAAGAGTCAGGAATACACAATAAATACTCAATGCATTTGATGATATGCCTCTCTGGAATGAAAGCCAAATGCAAAAGTTTCAAAACATTGCTCACTTTCCTTCAAAAATTTGCTTTTTGGGCAATATAGACAACATTCCCCTTTAGGGCAATGTAGTGGATACAGCCATATATGGATGAAAAAAAATGTGAAGCTAACTTAGTAATAGCACTTTTCCTACATTTCATTTCAGTCCTGAAACACAGCCATGCCATCACAACTTGTCTATGGTTTGAGGGAATTCTAACCCTAACCCTAGCTAAGGATTTGGAAGGTTAGGGTTAGGGGTTCAGACTACCTTCAAAATATCAATACCACCTTCTACTCATTTTAAGGGAAAATATACGTTACCGAATGAACATAACAGTCAGAACCCATACACCAACCTCCCCAAAATAATGAGAAAGCATCATTAATGCTTCAATTTAGTTTTTTGTCAAGTAATCTGTTAATGGAAATCTCATGTTCAATGGTGTCCTCAATGAGCATTGTTTTGGGCTTGGCTAGGTTAAGAGTCTGGAATACACAATAAATACTCAATGTATTTTATGATATGCCTCTCTGGAATAAAAGCCAAAGGCAAACGTTTCAAAACATTGCTCACTTTCCTTCAAAAATGTACTTTTTAGGCAATATAGACAACATTCCCCTTTAGGGCAATGTAGTGGATACAGCCATATATGGATGAAAAAAAATGTGAAGCTAACTTAGAAATAGCACTTTTCCTACATTTCATTTCAGTCCTGAAACACAGCCATGCC
Organism: Atractosteus spatula; assembly: GCF_055471065.1. Lineage (NCBI taxonomy): Eukaryota > Metazoa > Chordata > Actinopteri > Semionotiformes > Lepisosteidae > Atractosteus > Atractosteus spatula. The sequence goes on from NC_142724.1 coordinate 9,937,603, forward strand.
ATCACAACTTGTCTATGGTTTGAGGGAATTCTAACCCTAACCCTAGCTAAGGATTGGGAAGGTTAGGGTTAGGGGTTCAGACTACCTTCAAAATATCAATACCACCTTCTACTCATTTTAGGGGAAAATATACGTTACCGAATGAACATAACAGTCAGAACCCATAAACCAACCTCCCCAAAACAATGAGAAAGCATCATTAATGCTTCAATTTAGTTTTTTGTCAAGTAATCTGTTAATGGAAATCTCATGTTCAATGGTGTCCTCAATGAGCATTGTTTTGGGCTTGGCTAGGTTAAGAGTCTGGAATACACAATAAATACTCAATGTATTTGATGATATGCCTCTCTGGAATGAAAGCCAAAGGCAAAAGTTTCAAGACATTCCTCACTTTCCTTCAAAAATTTGCTTTTTGGGCAATATAGACAACATTCCCCTTTAGGGCAATGTAGTGGATACAGCCATATATGGATGAAAAAAAATGTGAAGCTAACTTAGAAATAGCACTTTTCCTACATTTCATTTCAGTCCTGAAACACAGCCATGCCATCACAACTTGTCTATGGTTTTAGGGAATTCTAACCCTAACCCTAGCTAAGGATTGGGAAGGTTAGGGTTAGGGGTTCAGACTACCTTCAAAATATCAATACCACCTTCTACTCATTTTAGGGGAAAATATACGTTACCGAATGAACATAACAGTCAGAACCCATACATCAACCTCCCCAAAACAATGAGAAAGCATCATTAATGCTTCAATTTAGTTTTTTGTCAAGTAATCTGTTAATGGAAATCTCATGTTCAACGGTGTCCTCAATGAGCATTGTTTTGGGCTTGGCTAGGTTAAGAGTCTGGAATACACAATAAATACTCAATGTATTTGATGATATGCCTCTCTGGAATGAAAGCCAAATGCAAAAGTTTCAAAACATTGCTCACTTTCCTTCAAAAATGTACTTTTTGGGCAATATAGACAACATTCCCTTTTTGACAATGCAGTGGATACAGCCATATATGGATGAAAAAAAAATGTGAAGCTAACTTAGAAATTGCACTTTTCCTACATTTCATTTCAGTCCTGAAACACAGCCATGCCATCACAACTTGTCTATGGTTTGAGGGAATTCTAACCCTAACCCTAGCTAAGGGTTGGGAAGGTTAGGGTTAGGGGTTCAGACTACCTTCAAAATATCAATACCACCTTCTACTCATTTTAGGGGAAAATATACGTTACCGAATGAAAATAACAGTCAGAACCCATACAGCAACTTCCCCAAAACAATGAGAAAGCATCATTAATGCTTCAATTTAGTTTTTTGTCAAGTAATCTGTTAATGGAAATCTCATGTTCAATGGTGTCCTCAATGAGCATTGTTTTGGGCTTGGCTAGGTTAAGAGTCAGGAATACACAATAAATACTCAATGTATTTGATGATATGCCTCTCTGGATGAAAGCCAAAGGCAAAAGTTTCAAAACATTGCTCACTTTCCTTCAAAAATGTACTTTTTGGGCAATATAGACAACATTCCCTTTTAGACAATGCAGTGGATACAGCCATAAATGGATGAAAAAAAAATGTGAAGCTTACTTAGAAATTGCACTTTTCCTACATTTCATTTCAGTCCTGAAACACAGCCATGCCATCACAACTTGTCTATGGTTTGAGGGAATTCCAACCCTAACCCTACCTAAGGATTGGGAAGGTTAGGGTTAGGGGTTCAGACTACCTTCAAAATATCAATACCACCTTCTACTCATTTTAGGGGAAAATATACGTTACCGAATGAAAATAACAGTCAGAACCCATACAGCAACCTCCCCAAAACAATGAGAAAGCATCATTAATGCTTCAATTTAGTTTTTTGTCAAGTAATCTGTTAATGGAAATCTCATGTTCAATGGTGTCCTCAATGAGCATTGTTTTGGGCTTGGCTAGGTTAAGAGTCTGGAATACACAATAAATACTCAATGTATTTGATGATATGCCTCTCTGGAATGAAAGCCAAATGCAAAAGTTTCAAAACATTGCTCACTTTCCTTCAAAAATGTACTTTTTGGGCAATATAGACAACATTCCCTTTTTGACAATGCAGTGGATACAGCCATATATGGATGAAAAAAAAATGTGAAGCTAACTTAGAAATTGCACTTTTCCTACATTTCATTTCAGTCCTGAAACACAGCCATGCCATCAAAACTTGTCTATGGTTTGAGGGAATTCTAACCCTAACCCTAGCTAAGGGTTGGGAAGGTTAGGGTTAGGGGTTCAGACTACCTTCAAAATATCAATACCACCTTCTACTCATTTTAGGGGAAAATATACGTTACCGAATGAACATAACAGTCAGAACCCATACAGCAACTTCCCCAAAACAATGAGAAAGCATCATTAATGCTTCAATTTAGTTTTTTGTCAAGTAATCTGTTAATGGAAATCTCATTTTCAATGGTGTCCTCAATGAGCATTGTTTTGGGCTTGGCTAGGTTAAGAGTCAGGAATACACAATAAATACTCAATGCATTTGATGATATGCCTCTCTGGAATGAAAGCCAAAGGCAAAAGTTTCAAAACATTGCTCACTTTCCTTCAAAAATGTACTTTTTAGGCAATATAGACAACATTCCCCTTTAGGCCAATGCAGTGGATACAGCCATATATGGATGAAAAAAAAATGTGAAGCTAACTTAGAAATTGCACTTTTCCTACATTTCATTTCAGTCCTGAAACACAACCATGCGATCATAACTTGTCTATGGTTTGAGGGAATTCTAACCCTAACCCTAGCTAAGGATTGGGAAGGTTAGGGTTAGGGGTGCAGAATACCTTCAAAATATCAATACCACCTTGTACTCATTTTAGGGGAAAATATACGTTACCGAATGAATATAACAGTCAGAACCGATATAGCTACCTCCCCAAAACAATGAGAAAGCATCATTAATGCTTAAATTTAGTTTTTTGTCAAGTAATCTGTTAATGGAAATCTCATGTTCAATGGTGTCCTCAATGAGCATTGTTTTGGGCTTGGCTAGGTTAAGAGTCAGGAATACACAATAAATACTCAATGTATTTGATGATATGCCTCTCTGGAATGAAACCCAAATGCAAAAGTTTCAAAACATTGCTCACTTTCCTTCAAAAATGTACTTCTTGGGCAATATAGAAAACATTCCCTTTTTGACAATGCAGTGGATACAGCCATATATGGATGAAAAAAAATGTGAAGCTAACTTAGTAATAGCACTTTTCCTACATTTCATTTCAGTCCTGAAACACAGCCATGCCATCACAACTTGTCTATGGTTTGAGGGAATTCTAACCCTAACCCTAGCTAAGGATTTGGAAGGTTAGGGTTAGGGGTTCAGACTACCTTCAAAATATCAATACCACCTTCTACTCATTTTAGGGGAAAATATACGTTACCGAATGAACATAACAGTCAGAACCCTTACAGCAACCTCCCCAAAACAATGAGAAAGCATCATTAATGCTTAAATTTAGTTTTTTGTCAAGTAATCTGTTAATGGAAATCTCATGTTCAATGGTGTCCTCAATGAGCATTGTTTTGGGCTTGGCTAGGTTAAGAGTCAGGAATACACAATAAATACTCAATGCATTTGATGATATGCCTCTCTGGAATGAAAGCCAAATGCAAAAGTTTCAAAACATTGCTCACTTTCCTTCAAAAATTTGCTTTTTGGGCAATATAGACAACATTCCCCTTTAGGGCAATGTAGTGGATACAGCCATATATGGATGAAAAAAAATGTGAAGCTAACTTAGTAATAGCACTTTTCCTACATTTCATTTCAGTCCTGAAACACAGCCATGCCATCACAACTTGTCTATGGTTTGAGGGAATTCTAACCCTAACCCTAGCTAAGGATTTGGAAGGTTAGGGTTAGGGGTTCAGACTACCTTCAAAATATCAATACCACCTTCTACTCATTTTAAGGGAAAATATACGTTACCGAATGAACATAACAGTCAGAACCCATACACCAACCTCCCCAAAACAATGAGAAAGCATCATTAATGCTTCAATTTAGTTTTTTGTCAAGTAATCTGTTAATGGAAATCTCATGTTCAATGGTGTCCTCAATGAGCATTGTTTTGGGCTTGGCTAGGTTAAGAGTCTGGAATACACAATAAATACTCAATGTATTTGATGATATGCCTCTCTGGAATGAAAGCCAAATGCAAAAGTTTCAAAACATTGCTCACTTTCCTTCAAAAATGTACTTTTTAGGCAATATAGACAACATTCCCCTTTAGGCCAATGCAGTGGATACAGCCATATATGGATGAAAAAAAAATGTGAAGCTAACTTAGAAATTGCACTTTTCCTACATTTCATTTCAGTCCTGAAACACAACCATGCGATCATAACTTGTCTATGGTTTGAGGGAATTCTAACCCTAACCCTAGCTAAGGATTGGGAAGGTTAGGGTTAGGGGTGCAGAATACCTTCAAAATATCAATACCACCTTCTACTCATTTTAGGGGAAAATATACGTTACCGAATGAATATAACAGTCAGAACCGATATAGCTACCTCCCCAAAACAATGAGAAAGCATCATTAATGCTTAAATTTAGTTTTTTGTCAAGTAATCTGTTAATGGAAATCTCATGTTCAATGGTGTCCTCAATGAGCATTGTTTTGGGCTTGGCTAGGTTAAGAGTCAGGAATACACAATAAATACTCAATGTATTTGATGATATGCCTCTCTGGAATGAAACCCAAATGCAAAAGTTTCAAAACATTGCTCACTTTCCTTCAAAAATATGCTTTTTGGGCAATATAGACAACATTCCCCTTTAGGGCAATGTAGTGGATACAGCCATATATGGATGAAGAAAAATGTGAAGCTAACTTAGAAATTGCACTTTTCCTACATTTCATTTCAGTCCAGAAACACAGCCATGCCATCATAACTTGTCTATGGTTTGAGGGAATTCTAACCCTAACCCTAGCTAAGGATTGGGAAGGTTAGGGTTAGGGGTTCAGACTACCTTCAAAATATCAATACCACCTTCTACTCATTTTAGGGGAAAATATACGTTACTGAATGAAAATAACAGTCAGAACCCATACAGCAACCTCCCCAAAACAATGAGAAAGCATCATTAATGCTTAAATTTAGTTTTTTGTCAAGTAATCTGTTAATGGAAATCTCATGTTCAATGGTGTCCTCAATGAGCATTGTTTTGGGCTTGGCTAGGTTAACAGTCAGGAATACACAATAAATACTCAATGTATTTGATGATATGCCTCTCTGGATGAAAGCCAAAGGCAAAAGTATCAAAACATTGCTCACTTTCCTTCAAAAATGTACTTTTTGGGCAATATAGACAACATTCCCTTTTTGACAATGCAGTGGATACAGCCATATATGGATGAAAAAAAAATGTGAAGCTAACTTAGAAATTGCACTTTTCCTACATTTCATTTCAGTCCTGAAACAAAGCCATGCTATCACAACTTGTCTATGGTTTGAGGGAATTCTAACCCTAACCCTAGCTAAGGATTGGGAAGGTTAGGGTTAGGGGTTCAGACTACCTTCAAAATATCAATACCACCTTCTGCTCATTTTAGGGGAAAATATACGTTACCGAATGAAAATAACAGTCAGAACCCATATATTAACCTCCCCAAAACAATGAGACAGCATCATTAATGCTTCAATTTAGTTTTTTGTCAAGTAATCTGTTAATGGAAATCTCATGTTCAATGGTGTCCTCAATGAGCATTGTTTTGGGCTTGGCTAGGTTAAGAGTCAGGAATACACAATAAATACTCAATGTATTTGATGATATGCCTCTCTGGAATGAAAGCCAAAGGCAAAAGTTTCAAAACATTGCTCACTTTCCTTCAAAAATGTACTTTTTAGGCAATATAGACAACATTTCCCTTTAGGCCAATGCAGTGGATACAGCCATATATGGATGAAAAAAAATGTGAAGCTAACTTAGAATAGCACTTTTCCTACATTTCATTTCAGTCCTGAAACACAGCCATGCGATTATAACTTGTCTATGGTTTGAGGGAATTCTAACCCTAACCCTAGCTAAGGATTGGGAAGGTTAGGGTTAGGGGTGCAGAATACCTTCAAAATATCAATACCACCTTCTACTCATTTTAGGGGAAAATATACGTTACCGAATGAATATAACAGTCAGAACCCATACAGCAACCTCCCCAAAACAATGAGAAAGCATCATTAATGCTTAAATTTAGTTTTTTGTCAAGTAATCTGTTAATGGAAATCTCATATTCAATGGTGTCCTCAATCAGCATTGTTTTGGGCTTGGCTAGGTTAAGAGTCAGGAATACAGAATAAATATTCAATGTATTTGATGATATGCCTCACTGGAATGAAAGCCAAAGGCAAAAGTTTCAAAACATTGCTCACTTTTCTTCAAAAATGTACTTTTAAGGCAATATAGACAACATTCCCCTTTAGGCCAATGCAATGGATATAGCCATATATGGATGAATAAAAAATGTGAAGCTTACTTAGAAATTGCACTTTTCCTACATTTCATTTCAGTCCTGAAACACAGCCATGCCATCACAACTTGTCTATGGTTTGAGGGAATTCTAACCCTAACCCTAGCTAAGGATTGGGAAGGTTAGGGTTAGGGGTTCAGACTACCTTCAAAATATCAATAACACCTTCTACTCATTTGAGGGGAAAATATACGTTACCGAATGAAAATAACAGTCAGAACCCATACAGCAACCTCCCCAAAACAATGAGAAAGCATCATTAATGCTTCAATTTAGTTTTTTGTCAAGTAATCTGTTAATGGAAATCTCATGTTCAATGGTGTCCTCAATGAGCATTGTTTTGGGCTTGGCTAGGTTAAGAGTCAGGAAAACACAGTAAATACTCAATATATTTGATGATATGCCTCTCTGGATGAAAGCCAAAGGCAAAAGTTTCAAAACATTGCTCACTTTCCTTCAAAAATGTACTTTTTGGGCAATATAGACAACATTCCCTTTTAGACAATGCAGTGGATACAGCCATAAATGGATGAAAAAAAAATGTGAAGCTAACTTAGAAATTGCACTTTTCCTACATTTCATTTCAGTCCTGAAACACAGCCATGCCATCACAACTTGTCTATGGTTTGAGGGAATTCTAACCCTAACCCTAGCTAAGGGTTGGGAAGGTTAGGGTTAGGGGTTCAGACTACCTTCAAAATATCAATAACACCTTCTACTCATTTTAGGGGAAAATATACGTTACCGAATGAAAATAACAGTCAGAACCCATACAGCAACCTCTCCAAAACAATGAGAAAGCATCATTAATGATTAAATTTAGTTTTTTGTCAAGTAATCTGTTAATGGAAATCTCATGTTCAATGGTGTCCTCAATGAGCATTGTTTTGGGCTTGGCTAGGTTAAGAGTCAGGAATACACAATAAATACTCAATGTATTTGATGATATGCCTCTCTGGATGAAAGCCAAAGGCAAAAGTTTCAAAACATTGCTCACTTTCCTTCAAAAATGTACTTTTTGGGCAATATAGACAACATTCCCTTTTTGACAATGCAGTGGATACAGCCATATATGGATGAAAAAAAAATGTGAAGCTAACTTAGAAATTGCACTTTTCCTACATTTCATTTCAGTCCTGAAACACAGCCATGCTATCACAACTTGTCTATGGTTTGAGGGAATTCTAACCCTAACCCTAGCTAAGGATTGGGAAGGTTAGGGTTAGGGGTGCAGAATACCTTCAAAATATCAATACCACCTTCTGCTCATTTTAGGGGAAAATATACATTACCGAATGAAAATAACAGTCAGAACCCATATATTAACCTCCCCAAAACAATGAGACAGCATCATTAATGCTTCAATTTAGTTTTTTGTCAAGTAATCTGTTAATGGAAATCTCATGTTCAATGGTGTCCTCAATGAGCATTGTTTTGGGCTTGGCTAGGTTAAGAGTCAGGAATACACAATAAATACTCAATGTATTTGATGATATGCCTCTCTGGAATGAAAGCCAAAGGCAAAAGTTTCAAAACATTGCTCACTTTCCTTCAAAAATGTACTTTTTAGGCAATATAGACAACATTTCCCTTTAGGCCAATGCAGTGGATACAGCCATATATGGATGAAAAAAAATGTGAAGCTAACTTAGAATAGCACTTTTCCTACATTTCATTTCAGTCCTGAAACACAGCCATGCGATCATAACTTGTCTATGGTTTGAGGGAATTCTAACCCTAACCCTAGCTAAGGATTGGGAAGGTTAGGGTTAGGGGTGCAGAATACCTTCAAAATATCAATACCACCTTCTACTCATTTTAGGGGAAAATATACGTTACCGAATGAATATAACAGTCAGAACCCATACAGCAACCTCCCCAAAACAATGAGAAAGCATCATTAATGCTTCAATTTAGTTTTTTGTCAAGTAATCTGTTAATGGAAATCTCATGTTCAATGGTGTCCTCAATGAGCATTGTTTTGGGCTTGGCTAGGTTAAGAGTCAGGAAAACACAATAAATACTCAATGTATTTGATGATATGCCTCTCTGGATGAAAGCCAAAGGCAAAAGTTTCAAAACATTGCTCACTTTCCTTCAAAAATGTACTTTTTGGGCAATATAGACAACATTCCCTTTTAGACAATGCAGTGGATACAGCCATAAATGGATGAAAAAAAAATGTGAAGCTAACTTAGAAATTGCACTTTTCCTACATTTCATTTCAGTCCTGAAACACAGCCATGCCATCACAACTTGTCTATGGTTTGAGGGAATTCTAACCCTAACCCTAGCTAAGGGTTGGGAAGGTTAGGGTTAGGGGTTCAGACTACCTTCAAAATATCAATAACACCTTCTACTCATTTTAGGGGAAAATATACGTTACCGAATGAAAATAACAGTCAGAACCCATACAGCAACCTCTCCAAAACAATGAGAAAGCATCATTAATGATTAAATTTAGTTTTTTGTCAAGTAATCTGTTAATGGAAATCTCATGTTCAATGGTGTCCTCAATGAGCATTGTTTTGGGCTTGGCTAGGTTAAGAGTCAGGAATACACAATAAATACTCAATGCATTTGATGATATGCCTCTCTGGAATGAAAGCCAAATGCAAAAGTTTCAAAACATTGCTCACTTTCCTTCAAAAATTTGCTTTTTGGGCAATATAGACAACATTCCCCTTTAGGGCAATGTAGTGGATACAGCCATATATGGATGAAAAAAAATGTGAAGCTAACTTAGAAATAGCACTTTTCCTACATTTCATTTCAGTCCTGAAACACAGCCATGCCATCACAACTTGTCTATGGTTTGAGGGAATTCTAACCCTAACCCTAGCTAAGGATTTGGAAGGTTAGGGTAAGGGGTTCAGACTACCTTCAAAATATCAATACCACCTTCTACTCATTTTAAGGGAAAATATACGTTACCGAATGAACATAACAGTCAGAACCCATACACCAACCTCCCCAAAACAATGAGAAAGCATCATTAATGCTTCAATTTAGTTTTTTGTCAAGTAATCTGTTAATGGAAATCTCATGTTCAATGGTGTCCTCAATGAGCATTGTTTTGGGCTTGGCTAGGTTAAGAGTCTGGAATACACAATAAATACTCAATGTATTTGATGATATGCCTCTCTGGAATAAAAGCCAAAGGCAAACGTTTCAAAACATTGCTCACTTTCCTTCAAAAATGTACTTTTTAGGCAATATAGACAACATTCCCCTTTAGGGCAATGTAGTGGATACAGCCATATATGGATGAAAAAAAATGTGAAGCTAACTTAGAAATAGCACTTTTCCTACATTTCATTTCAGTCCTGAAACACAGCCATGCCATCACAACTTGTCTATGGTTTGAGGGAATTCTAACCCTAACCCTAGCTAAGGATTGGGAAGGTTAGGGTTAGGGGTTCAGACTACCTTCAAAATATCAATACCACCTTCTACTCATTTTAGGGGAAAATATACGTTACCGAATGAACATAACAGTCAGAACCCATACACCAACCTCCCCAAAACAATGAGAAAGCATCATTAATGCTTCAATTTAGTTTTTTGTCAAGTAATCTGTTAATGGAAATCTCATGTTCAATGGTGTCCTCAATGAGCATTGTTTTGGGCTTGGCTAGGTTAAGAGTCTGGAATACACAATAAATACTCAATGTATTTGATGATATGCCTCTCTGGAATGAAAGCCAAAGGCAAAAGTTTCAAGACATTCCTCACTTTCCTTCAAAAATTTGCTTTTTGGGCAATATAGACAACATTCCCCTTTAGGGCAATGTAGTGGATACAGCCATATATGGATGAAAAAAAATGTGAAGCTAACTTAGAAATTGCACTTTTCCTACATTTCATTTCAGTCCTGAAACACAGCCATGCCATCACAACTTGTCTATGGTTTGAGGGAATTCTAACCCTAACCCTAGCTAAGGGTTGGGAAGGTTAGGGTTAGGGGTTCAGACTACCTTCAAAATATCAATACCACCTTCTACTCATTTTAGGGGAAAATATACGTTACCGAATGAAAATAACAGTCAGAACCCATACAGCAACTTCCCCAAAACAATGAGAAAGCATCATTAATGCTTCAATTTAGTTTTTTGTCAAGTAATCTGTTAATGGAAATCTCATGTTCAATGGTGTCCTCAATGAGCATTGTTTTGGGCTTGGCTAGGTTAAGAGTCAGGAATACACAATAAATACTCAATGTATTTGATGATATGCCTCTCTGGATGAAAGCCAAAGGCAAAAGTTTCAAAACATTGCTCACTTTCCTTCAAAAATGTACTTTTTGGGCAATATAGACAACATTCCCTTTTAGACAATGCAGTGGATACAGCCATAAATGGATGAAAAAAAAATGTGAAGCTTACTTAGAAATTGCACTTTTCCTACATTTCATTTCAGTCCTGAAACACAGCCATGCCATCACAACTTGTCTATGGTTTGAGGGAATTCCAACCCTAACCCTACCTAAGGATTGGGAAGGTTAGGGTTAGGGGTTCAGACTACCTTCAAAATATCAATACCACCTTCTACTCATTTTAGGGGAAAATATACGTTACCGAATGAAAATAACAGTCAGAACCCATACAGCAACCTCCCCAAAACAATGAGAAAGCATCATTAATGCTTCAATTTAGTTTTTTGTCAAGTAATCTGTTAATGGAAATCTCATGTTCAACGGTGTCCTCAATGAGCATTGTTTTGGGCTTGGCTAGGTTAAGAGTCTGGAATACACAATAAATACTCAATGTATTTGATGATATGCCTCTCTGGAATAAAAGCCAAAGGCAAACGTTTCAAAACATTGCTCACTTTCCTTCAAAAATGTACTTTTTGGGCAATATAGACAACATTCCCCTTTAGGGCAATGTAGTGGATACAGCCATATATGGATGAAAAAAAATGTGAAGCTAACTTAGAAATAGCACTTTTCCTACATTTCATTTCAGTCCTGAAACACAGCCATGCCATCACAACTTGTCTATGGTTTGAGGGAATTCTAACCCTAACCCTAGCTAAGGATTGGGAAGGTTAGGGTTAGGGGTTCAGACTACCTTCAAAATATCAATACCACCTTCTACTCATTTTAGGGGAAAATATACGTTACCGAATGAACATAACAGTCAGAACCCATACATCAACCTCCCCAAAACAATGAGAAAGCATCATTAATGCTTCAATTTAGATTTTTGTCAAGTAATCTGCTAATGGAAATCTCATGTTCAACGGTGTCCTCAATGAGCATTGTTTTGGGCTTGGCTAGGTTAAGAGTCTGGAATACACAATAAATACTCAATGTATTTGATGATATGCCTCTCTGGAATGAAAGCCAAATGCAAAAGTTTCAAAACATTGCTCACTTTCCTTCAAAAATGTACTTTTTGGGCAATATAGACAACATTCCCTTTTTGACAATGCAGTGGATACAGCCATATATGGATGAAAAAAAAATGTGAAGCTAACTTAGAAATTGCACTTTTCCTACATTTCATTTCAGTCCTGAAACACAGCCATGCCATCACAACTTGTCTATGGTTTTAGAGAATTCTAACCCTAACCCTAGCTAAAGATTGGGAAGGTTAGGGTTAGGGGTGCAGAATACCTTCAAAATATCAATACCACCTTCTACTCATTTTAGGGGAAAATATACGTTACCGAATGAAAATAACAGTCAGAACCCATACAGCAACCTCCCCCAAAACAATGAGAAAGCATCATTATTACTTCAATTTAGTTTTTTGTCAAGTAATCTGTTAATGGAAATCTCATGTTCAATGGTGTCCTCAATGAGCATTGTTTTGGGCTTGGCTAGGTTAAGAGTCTGGAATACACAATAAATACTCAATGTATTTGATGATATGCCTCTCTGGAATGATGGCCAAATGCAAGAGTTTCAAAACATTGCTCACTTTTCTTCAAAAATGTACATTTTAGGCAATATAGACAACATTCCCCTTTAGGCCAATGCAATGGATACAGCTATATATGGATGAAAAAAAAATGTGAAGCTAACTTAGAAATTGCACTTTTCCTACATTTCATTTCAGTCCTGAAACACAGCCATGCCATCACAACTTGTCTATGGTTTGAGGGAATTCCAACCCTAACCCTAGCTAAGGATTGGGAAGGTTAGGGTTAGGGGTGCAGAATACCTTCAAAATATCAATACCACCTTCTACTCATTTTAGGGGAAAATATATGTTACCGAATGAAAATAACAGTCAGAACCCATACAGCATCCTCCCCCAAAACAATGAGAAAGCATCATTATTACTTCAATTTAGTTTTTTGTCAAGTAATCTGTTAATGGAAATCTCATGTTCAATGGTGTCCTCAATGAGCATTGTTTTGGGCTTGGCTAGGTTAAGAGTCAGGAATACACAATAAATACTCAATGTATTTGATGATATGCCTCTCTGGAATGATGGCCAAAGGCAAGAGTTTCAAAACATTGCTCACTTTTCTTCAAAAATGTACTTTTTAGGCAATATAGACAACATTCCCCTTTAGGCCAATGCAATGGATACAGCTATATATGGATGAAAAAAAAATGTGAAGCTAACTTAGAAATTGCACTTTTCCTACATTTCATTTCAGTCCTGAAACACAGCCATGCCATCACAACTTGTCTATGGTTTGAGGGAATTCCAACCCTAACCCTAGCTAAGGATTGGGAAGGTTAGGGTTAGGGGTCCAGACTACCTTCAAAATATCAATACCACCTTCTACTCATTTTAGGGGAAAATATACGTTACCGAATGAAAATAACAGACAGAACCCATACAGCAACCTCCCCAAAACAATGAGAAAGCATCATTAATGCTTCAATTTAGTTTTTTGTCAAGTAATCTGTTAATGGAAATCTCATGTTCAATGGTGTCCTCAATGAGCATTGTTTTGGGCTTGGCTTGGTTAAGAGTCTGGAATACACAATAAATACTCAATGTATTTGATGATATGCCTCTCTGGAATGAAAGCCAAATGCAAAAGTTTCAAGACATTCCTCACTTTCCTTCAAAAATTTGCTTTTTGGGCAATATAGACAACATTCCCCTTTAGGCCAATGCAATGGATACAGCTATATATGGATGAAAAAAAAATGTGAAGCTAACTTAGAAATTGCACTTTTCCTACATTTCATTTCAGTCCTGAAACACAGCCATGCCATCACAACTTGTCTATGGTTTGAGGGAATTCCAACCCTAACCCTAGCTAAGGATTGGGAAGGTTAGGGTTAGGGGTCCAGACTACCTTCAAAATATCAATACCACCTTCTACTCATTTTAGGGGAAAATATACATCACCGAATGAAAATAACAGACAGAACCCATACAGCAACCTCCCCAAAACAATGAGAAAGCATCATTAATGCTTCAATTTAGTTTTTTGTCAAGTAATCTGTTAATAAAAATCTCATGTTCAATGGTGTCCTCAATGAGCATTGTTTTGGGCTTGGCTAGGTTAAGAGTCAGGAATACACAATAAATACTCAATGTATTTGATGATATGCCTCTCTGGAATGAAAGCCAAAGGCAAAAGTTTCAAAACATTGCTCACTTTCCTTCAAAAATGTAATTTTTAGGCAATATAGGCAACATTCCCCTTTAGGCCAATGCAGTGGATACAGCCATATATGGATGAAAAAAAAATGTGAAGCTAACTTAGAAATTGCACTTTTCCTACATTTCATTTCAGTCCTAAAACACAGCCATGCCATCACAACTTGTCTATGGTTTGAGGGAATTCTAACCCTAACCCTAGCTAAGGATTGGGAAGGTTAGGGTTAGGGGTGCAGAATACCTTCAAAATATCAATACAACCTTCTACTCATTTTAGGGGAAAATATACGTTACCGAATGAAAATAACAGTCAGAACCCATACAGCAACCTCCCCAAAACAATGAGAAAGCATCATTAATGCTTAAATTTAGTTTTTTGTCAAGTAATCTGTTAATGGAAATCTCATGTTCAATGGTGTCCTCAATGAGCATTGTTTTGGGCTTGGCTAGGTTAAGAGTCAGGAATACACAATAAATACTCAATGTATTTGATGATATGCCTCTCTGGAATGAAAGCCAAAGGCAAAAGTTTCAAAACATTGCTCACTTTCCTTCAAAAATTTGCTTTTTGGGCAATATAGACAACATTCCCCTTTAGGCCAATGCAGTGGATACAGCCATATATGGATGAAAAAAAAATGTGAAGCTAACTTTGAAATTGCACTTTTCCTACATTTCATTTCAGTCCTGAAACACAGCCATGCCATCACAACTTGTCTATCGTTTGAGGGAATTCTAACCCTAACCCTAGCTAAGGATTGGGAAGGTTAGGGTTATAGGTTCAGACTACCTTCAAAATATCAATACCACCTTCTACTCATTATAGGGGAAAATATACGTTACCGAATGAAAATAACAGTCAGAACCCATACAGCAACCTCCCCAAAAGAATGAGAAACCATCATTAATGCTTCAATTTAGTTTTTTGTCAAGTAATCTGTTAATGGAAATCTCATGTTCAATGGTGTCCTCAATGAGCATTGTTTTGGGCTTGGCTAGGTTAAGAGTCAGGAATACACAATAAATACTCAATGTATTTGATGATATGCCTCTCTGGAATGAAAGCCAAAGGCAAAAGTTTCAAAACACTGCTTACTTTCCTTCAAAAATTTGCTATCTGGGCAATATAGACAACATTCCCTTTTTGACAATGCAGTGGATACAGCCATATATGGATGAAAAAAAAATGTGAAGCTAACTTAGAAATTGCACTTTTCCTACATTTCATTTCAGTCCTGAAACACAGCCATGCCATCACAACTTGTCTATGGTTTGAGGGAATTCTAACCCTAACCCTAGCTAAGGATTGGGAAGGTTAGGGTTAGGGGTTCAGACTACCTTCAAAATATGAATACCAACTTCTATTCATTTTAGGGGAAAATATACGTTACCGAATGAAAATAACAGTCAGAACCCATACAGCAACCTCCCCAAAACAATGAGAATGCATCATTAATGCTTAAATTTAGTTTTTTGTCAAGTAATCTGTTAATGGAAAACTCATGTTCAATGGTGTCCTCAATGAGCATTGTTTTGGGCTTGGCTAGGGTAAGAGTCAGGAATACACAATAAATACTCAATGTATTTGATGATATACCTCTCTGGAATGAAAGCCAAAGGCAAAAGTTTCAAAACATTGCTCACTTTCCTTCAAAAATGTACTTTTATGGCAATATAGAAAACATTCCCCTTCAGGCCAATGCAGTGGATACAGCCATATATGGATGAAAAAAAAAAGAAAAGCTAACTTAGAAATTGCACTTTTCCTACATTTCATTTCAGTCCTGAAACATAGCTGTGCCATCACAACTTGTCTATCGTTTGAGGGAATTCTAACCCTTACCCTAGCTAAGGATTGGGAAGGTTAGGGTTATGGGTTCAGACTACCTTCAAAATATCAATACCACCTTCTACTCATTATAGGGGAAAATATACGTTACCGAATGAAAATAACAGTCAGAACCCATACAGCAACCTCCCCAAAACAATGAGAAAGCATCATGAATGCTTCAATTTAGTTTTTTGTCAAGTAATCTGTTAATGGAAATCTCATGTTCAATGGTGTCTTCAATGAGCATTGTTTTGGGCTTGGCTAGGTTAAGAGTCAGGAATACACAATAAATACTCAATGTATTTGATGATATACCTCTCTGGAATGAAAGCCAAAGGCAAAAGTTTCAAGACATTCCTCACTTTCCTTCAAAAATTTGCTTTTTGGGCAATATAGACAACATTCCACTTTAGGGCAATGTAGTGGATACAGCCATATATGGATGAAAAAAAATGTGAAGCTAACTTAGAAAATGCACTTTTCCTACATTTCATTTCAGTCCTAAAACACAGCCATGCCATCACAACTTGTCTATGGTTTGAGGGAATTCTAACCCTAACCCTAGCTAAGGATTGGGAAGGTTAGGGTTAGGGGTGCAGAATACCTTCAAAATATCAATACAACCTTCTACTCATTTTAGGGGAAAATATACGTTACCGAATGAAAATAACAGTCAGAACCCATACAGCAACCTCCCCAAAACAATGAGAAAGCATCATTAATGCTTAAATTTAGTTTTTTGTCAAGTAATCTGTTAATGGAAATCTCATGTTCAATGGTGTCCTCAATGAGCATTGTTTTGGGCTTGGCTAGGTTAAGAGTCAGGAATACACAATAAATACTCAATGTATTTGATGATATGCCTCTCTGGAATGAAAGCCAAAGGCAAAAGTTTCAAAACACTGCTTACTTTCCTTCAAAAATTTGCTATCTGGGCAATATAGACAACATTCCCTTTTTGACAATGCAGTGGATACAGCCATATATGGATGAAAAAAAAATGTGAAGCTAACTTAGAAATTGCACTTTTCCTACATTTCATTTCAGTCCTGAAACACAGCCATGCCATCACAACTTGTCTATGGTTTGAGGGAATTCTAACCCTAACCCTAGCTAAGGATTGGGAAGGTTAGGGTTAGGGGTTCAGACTACCTTCAAAATATCAATACCAACTTCTATTCATTTTAGGGGAAAATATACGTTACCGAATGAAAATAACAGTCAGAACCCATACAGCAACCTCCCCAAAACAATGAGAATGCATCATTAATGCTTAAATTTAGTTTTTTGTCAAGTAATCTGTTAATGGAAAACTCATGTTCAATGGTGTCCTCAATGAGCATTGTTTTGGGCTTGGCTAGGGTAAGAGTCAGGAATACACAATAAATACTCAATGTATTTGATGATATACCTCTCTGGAATGAAAGCCAAAGGCAAAAGTTTCAAAACATTGCTCACTTTCCTTCAAAAATGTACTTTTAAGGCAATATAGAAAACATTCCCCTTTAGGCCAATGCAGTGGATACAGCCATATATGGATGAAAAAAAAAAGAAAAGCTAACTTAGAAATTGCACTTTTCCTACATTTCATTTCAGTCCTGAAACATAGCTGTGCCATCACAACTTGTCTATCGTTTGAGGGAATTCTAACCCTTACCCTAGCTAAGGATTGGGAAGGTTAGGGTTATGGGTTCAGACTACCTTCAAAATATCAATACCACCTTCTACTCATTATAGGGGAAAATATACGTTACCGAATGAAAATAACAGTCAGAACCCATACAGCAACCTCCCCAAAACAATGAGAAAGCATCATGAATGCTTCAATTTAGTTTTTTGTCAAGTAATCTGTTAATGGAAATCTCATGTTCAATGGTGTCTTCAATGACCATTGTTTTGGGCTTGGCTAGGTTAAGAGTCAGGAATACACAATAAATACTCAATGTATTTGATGATATACCTCTCTGGAATGAAAGCCAAAGGCAAAAGTTTCAAAACATTGCTCACTTTCCTTCAAAAATGTACTTTTTATGCAATATAGACAACATTCCCCTTTAGGGCAATGTAGTGGATACAGCCATATATGGATGAAAAAATATGTGAAGCTAACTTAGAAATAGCACTTTTCCTAAATTTCATTTCAGTCCTGAAACACAGCCATGCCATCATAACTTGTCTATTGTTTGAGGGAATTCTAACCCTAACCCTAGCTAAGGATTGGGAAGGTTAGGGTTAGGAGTGCAGAATACCTTCAAAATATCAATACCACCTTCTAC
Source organism: Atractosteus spatula (assembly GCF_055471065.1). Classification (NCBI taxonomy): domain Eukaryota; kingdom Metazoa; phylum Chordata; class Actinopteri; order Semionotiformes; family Lepisosteidae; genus Atractosteus; species Atractosteus spatula. Next base: position 9,955,802 of record NC_142724.1, read on the forward strand.
TCATTTTAGGGGAAAATATACGTTACCGAATGAAAATAACAGTCAGAACCCATACAGCAACCTCCCAAAAACAATGAGAAAGCATCATTAATGCTTAAATTTAGTTTTTTGTCAAGTAATCTGTTAATGGAAATCTCATGTTCAATGGTGTCCTCAATGAGCATTGTTTTGGGCTTGGCTAGGTTAAGAGTCAGGAATACACAATAAATACTCAATGTATTTGATGATATGCCTCTCTGGAATGAAAGCCAAATGCAAAAGTTTCAAAATATTGCTCACTTTTCTTCAAAAATGTACTTATTAGGCAATATAGACAACATTCCCCTTTAGGGCAAGGTAGTGGATACAGCCATATATGGATGAAAAAAAATGTGAAGCTAACTTAGAAATAGCACTTTTCCTACATTTCATTTCAGTCCTGAAACACAGCCATGCCATCACAACTTGTCTATGGTTTTAGGGAATTCTAACCCTAACCCTAGCTAAGGATTGGGAAGGTTAGGGTTAGGGGTTCAGACTACCTTCAAAATATCAATACCAACTTCTATTCATTTTAGGGGAAAATATACGTTACCGAATGAAAATAACAGTCAGAACCCATACAGCAACCTCCCCAAAACAATGAGAATGCATCATTAATGCTTAAATTTAGTTTTTTGTCAAGTAATCTGTTAATGGAAAACTCATGTTCAATGGTGTCCTCAATGAGCATTGTTTTGGGCTTGGCTAGGGTAAGAGTCAGGAATACACAATAAATACTCAATGTATTTGATGATATACCTCTCTGGAATGAAAGCCAAAGGCAAAAGTTTCAAAACATTGCTCACTTTCCTTCAAAAATGTACTTTTAAGGCAATATAGAAAACATTCCCCTTTAGGCCAATGCAGTGGATACAGCCATATATGGATGAAAAAAAAAAGAAAAGCTAACTTAGAAATTGCACTTTTCCTACATTTCATTTCAGTCCTGAAACATAGCTGTGCCATCACAACTTGTCTATCGTTTGAGGGAATTCTAACCCTTACCCTAGCTAAGGATTGGGAAGGTTAGGGTTATTTGTTCAGACTACCTTCAAAATATCAATACCACCTTCTACTCATTATAGGGGAAAATATACGTTACCGAATGAAAATAACAGTCAGAACCCATACAGCAACCTCCCCAAAACAATGAGAAAGCATCATGAATGCTTCAATTTAGTTTTTTGTCAAGTAATCTGTTAATGGAAATCTCATGTTCAATGGTGTCTTCAATGAGCATTGTTTTGGGCTTGGCTAGGTTAAGAGTCAGGAATACACAATAAATACTCAATGTATTTGATGATATACCTCTCTGGAATGAAAGCCAAGGCAAAAGTTTCAAAACATTGCTCACTTTCCTTCAAAAATGTACTTTTTATGCAATATAGACAACATTCCCCTTTAGGGCAATGTAGTGGATACAGCCATATATGGATGAAAAAATATGTGAAGCTAACTTAGAAATAGCACTTTTCCTAAATTTCATTTCAGTCCTGAAACACAGCCATGCCATCATAACTTGTCTATTGTTTGAGGGAATTCTAACCCTAACCCTAGCTAAGGATTGGGAAGGTTAGGGTTAGGAGTGCAGAATACCTTCAAAATATCAATACCACCTTCTACTCATTTTAGGGGAAAATATACGTTACCGAATGAAAATAACAGTCAGAACCCATACAGCAACCTCCCAAAAACAATGAGAAAGCATCATTAATGCTTAAATTTAGTTTTTTGTCAAGTAATCTGTTAATGGAAATCTCATGTTCAATGGTGTCCTCAATGAGCATTGTTTTGGGCTTGGCTAGGTTAAGAGTCAGGAATACACAATAAATACTCATTGTATTTGATGATATGCCTCTCTGGAATGAAAGCCAAAGGCAAAAGTTTCAAAACATTGCTCACTTTCCTTCAAAAATGTACTTTTTAGGCAATATAGACAACATTCCCCTTTAGGCCAATGCAGTGGATACAGCCATATATGGATGAAAACAAAATGTGAAGCTAACTTAGAAATTGCACTTTTCCAACATTTCATTTCAGTCCTGAAAAACAGCCATGCCATCACAACTTGTCTATGGTTTGAGGGAATTCTAACCCTAACCCTAGCTAAGGATTGGGAAGGTTAGGATTAGGGGTTCAGACTACCTTCAAAATATCAATACAACCTTCTACTCATTTTAGGGGAAAATATACGTTACCGAATGAAAATAACAGTCAGAACCCATACAGCAACCTCCCCAAAACAATGAGAAAGCATCATTAATGCTTAAATTTAGTTTTTTGTCAAGTAATTTGTTAATGGAAATCTCATGTTCAATGGTGTCCTCAATGAGCATTGTTTTGGGCTTGGATAGGTTAAGAGTCAGGAATACACAATAAATACTCAATGTATTTGATGATATGCCTCTCTGGAATGAAAGAAAAGGCAAAAGTTTGAAAACATTGCTCACTTTCCTTCAAAAATGTACTTTTTAGGCAATATAGACAACATTCCCCTTTAGGGCAATGTAGTGGATACAGCCATATATGGATGAAAAAAAATGTGAAGCTAACTTAGAAATAGCACTTTTCCTACATTTCATTTCAGTCCTGAAACACAGCCATGCCATCACAACTTGTCTATGGTTTGAGGGAATTCTAACCCTAACCCTAGCTAAGGATTGGGAAGGTTAGGGTTAGGGGTTCAGACTACCTTCAAAATATCAATACCACCTTCTACTCATTTTAGGGGAAAATATACGTTACCGAATGAACATAACAGTCAGAACCCATACACCAACCTCCCCAAAACAATGAGAAAGCATCATTAATGCTTCAATTTAGTTTTTTGTCAAGTAATCTGTTAATGGAAATCTCATGTTCAATGGTGTCCTCAATGAGCATTGTTTTGGGCTTGGCTAGGTTAAGAGTCTGGAATACACAATAAATACTCAATGTATTTGATGATATGCCTCTCTGGAATGAAAGCCAAATGCAAAAGTTTCAAGACATTCCTCACTTTCCTTCAAAAATTTGCTTTTTGGGCAATATAGACAACATTCCCCTTTAGGGCAATGTAGTGGATACAGCCATATATGGATGAAAAAAAATGTGAAGCTAACTTAGAAATAGCACTTTTCCTACATTTCATTTCAGTCCTGAAACACAGCCATGCCATCACAACTTGTCTATTGTTTGAGGGAATTCTAACCCTAACCCTAGCTAAGGATTGGGAAGGTTAGGGTTAGGGGTGCAGAATACCTTCAAAATATCAATACCACCTTCTACTCATTTTAGGGGAAAATATACGTTACCGAATGAAAATAACAGTCAGACCCCATACAGCAACCTCCCTAAAAGAATGAGAAAGCATCATTAATGCTTCAATTTAGTTTTTTGTAAAGTAATCTGTTAATGGAAATCTCATGTTCAATGGTGTCCTCAATGAGCATTGTTTTGGGCTTGGCTAGGTTAAGAGTCAGGAATACACAATAAATACTCATTGTATTTGATGATATGCCTCTCTGGAATGAAAGCCAAAGGCAAAAGTTTCAAAACATTGCTCACTTTCCTTCAAAAATGTACTTTTTAGGCAATATAGACAACATTCCCCTTTAGGCCAATGCAGTGGATACAGCCATTTATGGATGAAAAAAAATGTGAAGCTAACTTAGAAATTGCACTTTTCCTACATTTCATTTCAGTCCTGAAACACAGCCATGCCATCACAACTTGTCTATGGTTTGAGGGAATTCTAACCCTAACCCTAGCTAAGGATTGGGAAGGTTAGGGTTAGGGGTTCAGACTACCTTCAAAATATCAATACCACCTTCTTCTCATTTTAGGGGAAAATATACGTTACCGAATGAACATAACAGTCAGAACCCATACACCAACCTCCCCAAAACAATGAGAAAGCATCATTAATGCTTCAATTTAGTTTTTTGTCAAGTAATCTGTTAATGGAAATCTCATGTTCAACGGTGTCCTCAATGAGCATTGTTTTGGGCTTGGCTAGGTTAAGAGTCTGGAATACACAATAAATACTCAATGTATTTGATGATATGCCTCTCTGGAATGAAAGCCAAATGCAAAAGTTTCAAAACATTGCTCACTTTCCTTCAAAAATGTACTTTTTGGGCAATATAGACAACATTCCCTTTTTAACAATGCAGTGGATACAGCCATATATGGATGAAAAAAAAATGTGAAGCTAACTTAGAAATTGCACTTTTCCTACATTTCATTTCAGTCCTGAAACACAGCCATGCCATCACAACTTGTCTATGGTTTGAGGGAATTCTAACCCTAACCCTAGCTAAGGATTGGGAAGGTTAGGGTTAGGGGTTCAGACTACCTTCAAAATATCAATACCAACTTCTATTCATTTTAGGGGAAAATATACGTTACCGAATGAAAATAACAGTCAGAACCCATACAGCAACCTCCCCAAAACAATGAGAATGCATCATTAATGCTTAAATTTAGTTTTTTGTCAAGTAATCTGTTAATGGAAAACTCATGTTCAATGGTGTCCTCAATGAGCATTGTTTTGGGCTTGGCTAGGGTAAGAGTCAGGAATACACAATAAATACTCAATGTATTTGATGATATACCTCTCTGGAATGAAAGCCAAAGGCAAAAGTTTCAAAACATTGCTCACTTTCCTTCAAAAATGTACTTTTAAGGCAATATAGAAAACATTCCCCTTTAGGCCAATGCAGTGGATACAGCCATATATGGATGAAAAAAAAGAAAAGCTAACTTAGAAATTGCACTTTTCCTACATTTCATTTCAGTCCTGAAACATAGCTGTGCCATCACAACTTGTCTATCATTTGAGGGAATTCTAACCCTTACCCTAGCTAAGGATTGGGAAGGTTAGGGTTATGGGTTCAGACTACCTTCAAAATATCAATACCACCTTCTACTCATTATAGGGGAAAATATACGTTACCGAATGAAAATAACAGTCAGAACCCATACAGCAACCTCCCCAAAACAATGAGAAAGCATCATGAATGCTTCAATTTAGTTTTTTGTCAAGTAATCTGTTAATGGAAATCTCATGTTCAATGGTGTCTTCAATGAGCATTGTTTTGGGCTTGGCTAGGTTAAGAGTCAGGAATACACAATAAATACTCAATGTATTTGATGATATACCTCTCTGGAATGAAAGCCAAAGGCAAAAGTTTCAAAACATTGCTCACTTTCCTTCAAAAATGTACTTTTTATGCAATATAGACAACATTCCCCTTTAGGGCAATGTAGTGGATACAGCCATATATGGATGAAAAAATATGTGAAGCTAACTTAGAAATAGCACTTTTCCTAAATTTCATTTCAGTCCTGAAACACAGCCATGCCATCATAACTTGTCTATTGTTTGAGGGAATTCTAACCCTAACCCTAGCTAAGGATTGGGAAGGTTAGGGTTAGGAGTGCAGAATACCTTCAAAATATCAATACCACCTTCTACTCATTTTAGGGGAAAATATACGTTACCGAATGAAAATAACAGTCAGAACCCATACAGCAACCTCCCAAAAACAATGAGAAAGCATCATTAATGCTTAAATTTAGTTTTTTGTCAAGTAATCTGTTAATGGAAATCTCATGTTCAATGGTGTCCTCAATGAGCATTGTTTTGGGCTTGGCTAGGTTAAGAGTCAGGAATACACAATAAATACTCAATGTATTTGATGATATGCCTCTCTGGAATGAAAGCCAAAGGCAAAAGTTTCAAAATATTGCTCACTTTTCTTCAAAAATGTACTTATTAGGCAATATAGACAACATTCCCCTTTAGGCCAATGCAATGGATACAGCCATATATGGATGAATAAAAAATGTGCAGCTAACTTAGAAATAGCACTTTTCCTACATTTAATTTCAGTCCTGAAACACAGCCATGCCATCACAACTTGTCTATGGTTTAGGAAATTCCAACCCTAACCATAGCTAAAGATTGGGAAGGTTAGGGTTAGGGGTTCAGGCTACCTTCAAAATATCAATACCACCTTCTACTCATTTTAGGGGAAAATATACGTTACCGAATGAAAATAACAGGCAGAACCCATATATTAACCTCCCCAAAACAATGAGAAAGCATCATTAATGCTTCAATTTAGTTTTTTGTCAAGTAATCTGTTAATGGAAATCTCATGTTCAATGGTGTCCTCAATGAGCATTGTTTTGGGCTTGGCTAGGTTAAGAGTCAGGAATACACAATAAATACTCATTGTATTTGATGATATGCCTCTCTGGAATGAAAGCCAAAGGCAAAAGTTTCAAAACATTGCTCACTTTCCTTCAAAAATGTACTTTTTAGGCAATATAGACAACATTCCCCTTTAGGCCAATGCAGTGGATACAGCCATATATGGATGAAAAAAAATGTGAAGCTAACTTAGAAATTGCACTTTTCCAACATTTCATTTCAGTCCTGAAAAACAGCCATGCCATCACAACTTGTCTATGGTTTGAGGGAATTCTAACCCTAACCCTAGCTAAGGATTGGGAAGGTTAGGATTAGGGGTTCAGACTACCTTCAAAATATCAATACAACCTTCTACTCATTTTAGGGGAAAATATACGTTACCGAATGAAAATAACAGTCAGAACCCATACAGCAACCTCCCCAAAACAATGAGAAAGCATCATTAATGCTTAAATTTAGTTTTTTGTCAAGTAATTTGTTAATGGAAATCTCATGTTCAATGGTGTCCTCAATGAGCATTGTTTTGGGCTTGGATAGGTTAAGAGTCAGGAATACACAATAAATACTCTATGTATTTGATGATATGCCTCTCTGGAATGAAAGAAAAGGCAAAAGTTTGAAAACATTGCTCACTTTCCTTCAAAAATGTAATTTTTAGGCAATATAGACAACATTCCCCTTTAGGGCAATGTAGTGGATACAGCCATATATGGATGAAAAAAAATGTGAAGCTAACTTAGAAATAGCACTTTTCCTACATTTCATTTCAGTCCTGAAACACAGCCATGCCATCACAACTTGTCTATGGTTTGAGGGAATTCTAACCCTAACCCTAGCTAAGGATTGGGAAGGTTAGGGTTAGGGGTTCAGACTACCTTCAAAATATCAATACCACCTTCTACTCATTTTAGGGGAAAATATATGTTACCGAATGAACATAACAGTCAGAACCCATACACCAACCTCCCCAAAACAATGAGAAAGCATCATTAATGCTTCAATTTAGTTTTTTGTCAAGTAATCTGTTAATGGAAATCTCATAATCAATGGTGTCCTCAATGAGCATTGTTTTGGGCTTGGCTAGGTTAAGAGTCTGGAATACACAATAAATACTGAATGTACTTGATGATATGCCTCTCTGGAATGAAAGCCAAAGGCAAAAGTTTCAAAACATTGCTCACTTTACTTCAAAAATGTACTTTTTAGGCAATATAGACAACATTCCCCTTTAGGCCAATGCAGTGGATACAGCCATATATGGATGAAAAAAAAATGTGAAGCTAACTTAGAAATTGCACTTTTCCTACATTTCATTTCAGTCCTGAAACACAGCCATGCCATCACAACTTGTCTATGGTTTGAGGGAATTCTAACCCTAACCCTAGCTAAGGATTGGGAAGGTTAGGGTTAGGGGTTCAGACTACCTTCAAAATATCAATACCACCTTCTACTCATTTTAGGGGAAAATATACGTTACCGAATGAACATAACAGTCAGAACCCATACACCAACCTCCCCAAAACAATGAGAAAGCATCATTAATGCTTCAATTTAGTTTTTTGTCAAGTAATCTGTTAATGGAAATCTCATGTTCAATGGTGTCCTCAATGAGCATTGTTTTGGGCTTGGCTAGGTTAAGAGTCTGGAATACACAATAAATACTCAATGTATTTGATGATATGCCTCTCTGGAATGAAAGCCAAATGCAAAAGTTTCAAGACATTCCTCACTTTCCTTCAAAAATTTGCTTTTTGGGCAATATAGACAACATTCCCCTTTAGGGCAATGTAGTGGATACAGCCATATATGGATGAAAAAAAATGTGAAGCTAACTTAGAAATAGCACTTTTCCTACATTTCATTTCAGTCCTGAAACACAGCCATGCCATCACAACTTGTCTATTGTTTGAGGGAATTCTAACCCTAACCCTAGCTAAGGATTGGGAAGGTTAGGGTTAGGGGTGCAGAATACCTTCAAAATATCAATACCACCTTCTACTCATTTTAGGGGAAAATATACGTTACCGAATGAAAATAACAGTCAGACCCCATACAGCAACCTCCCTAAAAGAATGAGAAAGCATCATTAATGCTTCAATTTAGTTTTCTGTAAAGTAATCTGTTAATGGAAATCTCATGTTCAATGGTGTCCTCAATGAGCATTGTTTTGGGCTTGGCTAGGTTAAGAGTCAGGAATACACAATAAATACTCAATGTATTTGATGATATGCCTCTCTGGAATGAAAGCCAAATGCAAAAGTTTCAAAGCATTGCTCACTTTCCTTCAAAAATTTGCTTTTTGGGCAATATAGACAACATTCCCCTTTAGGGCAATGTAGTGGATACGGCCATTTATGGATGAAAAAAAATGTGAAGCTAACTTAGAAATTGCACTTTTCCTACATTTCATTTCAGTCCTGAAACACAGCCATGCCATCACAACTTGTCTATGGTTTGAGGGAATTCTAACCCTAACCCTAGCTAAGGATTGGGAAGGTTAGGGTTAGGGGTTCAGACTACCTTCAAAATATCAATACCACCTTCTTCTCATTTTAGGGGAAAATATACGTTACCGAATGAACATAACAGTCAGAACCCATACACCAACCTCCCCAAAACAATGAGAAAGCATCATTAATGCTTCAATTTAGTTTTTTGTCAAGTAATCTGTTAATGGAAATCTCATGTTCAATGGTGTCCTCAATGAGCATTGTTTTGGGCTTGGCTAGGTTAAGAGTCAGGAATACACAATAAATACTCAATGTATTTGATGATATGCCTCTCTGGAATGAAAGCCAAAGGCAAAAGTTTCAAAATATTGCTCACTTTTCTTCAAAAATGTACTTATTAGGCAATATAGACAACATTCCCCTTTAGGGCAATGTAGTGGATACAGCCATATATGGAATAAAAAAAATGTGAAGCTAACTTAGAAATAGCACTTTTCCTACATTTCATTTCAGTCCTGAAACACAGCCATGCCATCACAACTTGTCTATGGTTTGAGGGAATTCTAACCCTAACCCTAGCTAAGGATTGGGAAGGTTAGGGTTAGGGGTTCAGACTACCTTCAAAATATCAATACCACCTTCTACTCATTTTAGGGGAAAATATACGTTACCGAATGAACATAACAGTCAGAACCCATACATCAACCTCCCCAAAACAATGAGAAAGCATCATTAATGCTTCAATTTAGTTTTTTGTCAAGAAATCTGTTAATGGAAATCTCATGTTCAACGGTGTCCTCAATGAGCATTGTTTTGGGCTTGGCTAGGTTAAGAGTCTGGAATACACAATAAATACTCAATGTATTTGATGATATGCCTCTCTGGAATGAAAGCCAAATGCAAAAGTTTCAAAACATTGCTCACTTTCCTTCAAAAATGTACTTTTTGGGCAATATAGACAACATTCCCTTTTTGACAATGCAGTGGATACAGCCATATATGGATGAAAAAAAAATGTGAAGCTAACTTAGAAATTGCACTTTTCCTACATTTCATTTCAGTCCTGAAACACAGCCATGCCATCACAACTTGTCTATGGTTTGAGGGAATTCTAACCCTAACCCTACCTAAGGATTGGGAAGGTTAGGGTTAGGGGTTCAGACTACCTTCAAAATATCAATACCAACTTCTATTCATTTTAGGGGAAAATATACGTTACCGAATGAAAATAACAGTCAGAACCCATACAGCAACCTCCCCAAAACAATGAGAATGCATCATTAATGCTTAAATTTAGTTTTTTGTCAAGTAATCTGTTAATGGAAAACTCATGTTCAATGGTGTCCTCAATGAGCATTGTTTTGGGCTTGGCTAGGGTAAGAGTCAGGAATACACAATAAATACTCAATGTATTTGATGATATACCTCTCTGGAATGAAAGCCAAAGGCAAAAGTTTCAAAACATTGCTCACTTTCCTTCAAAAATGTACTTTTAAGGCAATATAGAAAACATTCCCCTTTAGGCCAATGCAGTGGATACAGCCATATATGGATGAAAAAAAAAAGAAAAGCTAACTTAGAAATTGCACTTTTCCTACATTTCATTTCAGTCCTGAAACACAGCCATGCCATCACAACTTGTCTATGGTTTGAGGGAATTCTAACCCTTACCCTAGCTAAGGATTGGGAAGGTTAGGGTTATGGGTTCAGACTACCTTCAAAATATCAATACCACCTTCTACTCATTATAGGGGAAAATATACGTTACCGAATGAAAATAACAGTCAGAACCCATACAGCAACCTCCCCAAAACAATGAGAAAGCATCATGAATGCTTCAATTTAGTTTTTTGTCAAGTAATCTGTTAATGGAAATCTCATGTTCAATGGTGTCTTCAATGAGCATTGTTTTGGGCTTGGCTAGGTTAAGAGTCAGGAATACACAATAAATACTCAATGTATTTGATGATATACCTCTCTGGAATGAAAGCCAAAGGCAAAAGTTTCAAAACATTGCTCACTTTCCTTCAAAAATGTACTTTTTATGCAATATAGACAACATTCCCCTTTAGGGCAATGTAGTGGATACAGCCATATATGGATGAAAAAATATGTGAAGCTAACTTAGAAATAGCACTTTTCCTAAATTTCATTTCAGTCCTGAAACACAGCCATGCCATCATAACTTGTCTATTGTTTGAGGGAATTCTAACCCTAACCCTAGCTAAGGATTGGGAAGGTTAGGGTTAGGAGTGCAGAATACCTTCAAAATATCAATACCACCTTCTACTCATTTTAGGGGAAAATATACGTTACCGAATGAAAATAACAGTCAGAACCCATACAGCAACCTCCCAAAAACAATGAGAAAGCATCATTAATGCTTAAATTTAGTTTTTTGTCAAGTAATCTGTTAATGGAAATCTCATGTTCAATGGTGTCCTCAATGAGCATTGTTTTGGGCTTGGCTAGGTTAAGAGTCAGGAATACACAATAAATACTCAATGTATTTGATGATATGCCTCTCTGGAATGAAAGCCAAAGGCAAAAGTTTCAAAATATTGCTCACTTTTCTTCAAAAATGTACTTATTAGGCAATATAGACAACATTCCCCTTTAGGCCAATGCAATGGATACAGCCATATATGGATGAATAAAAAATGTGAAGCTAACTTAGAAATAGCACTTTTCCTACATTTAATTTCAGTCCTGAAACACAGCCATGCCATCACAACTTGTCTATGGTTTAGGAAATTCCAACCCTAACCATAGCTAAAGATTGGGAAGGTTAGGGTTAGGGGTTCAGGCTACCTTCAAAATATCAATACCACCTTCTACTCATTTTAGGGGAAAATATACGTTACCGAATGAAAATAACAGGCAGAACCCATATATTAACCTCCCCAAAACAATGAGAAAGCATCATTAATGCTTCAATTTAGTTTTTTGTCAAGTAATCTGTTAATGGAAATCTCATGTTCAATGGTGTCCTCAATGAGCATTGTTTTGGGCTTGGCTAGGTTAAGAGTCAGGAATACACAATAAATACTCATTGTATTTGATGATATGCCTCTCTGGAATGAAAGCCAAAGGCAAAAGTTTCAAAACATTGCTCACTTTCCTTCAAAAATGTACTTTTTAGGCAATATAGACAACATTCCCCTTTAGGCCAATGCAGTGGATACAGCCATATATGGATGAAAACAAAATGTGAAGCTAACTTAGAAATTGCACTTTTCCAACATTTCATTTCAGTCCTGAAAAACAGCCATGCCATCACAACTTGTCTATGGTTTGAGGGAATTCTAACCCTAACCCTAGCTAAGAATTGGGAAGGTTAGGATTAGGGGTTCAGACTACCTTCAAAATATCAATACAACCTTCTACTCATTTTAGGGGAAAATATACGTTACCGAATGAAAATAACAGTCAGAACCCATACAGCAACCTCCCCAAAACAATGAGAAAGCATCATTAATGCTTAAATTTAGTTTTTTGTCAAGTAATTTGTTAATGGAAATCTCATGTTCAATGGTGTCCTCAATGAGCATTGTTTTGGGCTTGGATAGGTTAAGAGTCAGGAATACACAATAAATACTCTATGTATTTGATGATATGCCTCTCTGGAATGAAAGCCAAAGGCAAAAGTTTGAAAACATTGCTCACTTTCCTTCAAAAATGTACTTTTTGGGCAATATATACAACATTCCCTTTTAGACAATGCAGTGGATACAGCCATAAATGGATGAAAAAAAAATGTGAAGCTAACTTAGAAATTGCACTTTTCCTACATTTCATTTCAGTCCTGAAACACAGCCATGCCATCACAACTTGTCTATGGTTTAGGAAATTCCAACCCTAACCCTAGCTAAAGATTGGGAAGGTTAGGGTTAGGGGTTCAGACTACCTTCAAAATATCAATACCACCTTCTACTCATTTTAGGGGAAAATATACGTTACCGAATGAAAATAACAGTCAGAACCCATACAGCAACCTCCCAAAAACAATGAGAAAGCATCATTAATGCTTAAATTTAGTTTTTTGTCAAGTAATCTGTTAATGGAAATCTCATGTTCAATGGTGTCCTCAATGAGCATTGTTTTGGGCTTGGCTAGGTTAAGAGTCAGGAATACACAATAAATACTCAATGCATTTGATGATATGCCTCTCTGGAATGAAAGCCAAAGGCAAAAGTTTAAAAACATTGCTCACTTTCCTTCAAAAATGTACTTTTTAGGCAATATAGACAACATTCCCCTTTAGGCCAATGCAATGGATACAGCCATATATGGATGAATAAAAATCGTGAAGCTTACTTAGAAATTGCACTTTTCCTACATTTCATTTCAGTCCTGAAACACAGCCATGCCATCACAACTTGTCTATGGTTTGAGGGAATTCTAACCCTAACCCTAGCTAAGGATTGGGAAGGTTAGGGTTAGGAGTTCAGACTACCTTCAAAATATCAATAACACCTTCTACTCATTTTAGGGGAAAATATACGTTACCGAATGAAAATAACAGTCAGAACCCATACAGCAACCTCCCCAAAACAATGAGAAAGCATCATTAATGCTTAAATTTAGTTTTTTGTCAAGTAATCTGTTAATGGAAAACTCATGTTCAATGGTGTCCTCAATGAGCATTGTTTTGGGCTTGGCTAGGGTAAGAGTCAGGAATACACAATAAATACTCAATGTATTTGATGATATGCCTCTCTGGAATGAAAGCCAAAGGCAAAAGTTTCAAAACACTGCTTACTTTCCTTCAAAAATTTGCTATCTGGGCAATATAGACAACATTCCCTTTTTGACAATGTAGTGGATACAGCCATATATGGATGAAAAAAAATGTGAAGCTAACTTAGAAATAGCACTTTTCCTACATTTCATTTCAGTCCTGAAACACAGCCATGCCATCACAACTTGTCTATGGTTTGAGGGAATTCTAACCCTAACCCTAGCTAAGGATTGGGAAGGTTAGGGTTAGGGTTAGGGGTTCAGACTACCTTCAAAATATCAATACCTCCTTCTACTCATTTTAGGGGAAAATATACGTTACCGAATGAACATAACAGTCAGAACCCATACACCAACCTCCCCAAAACAATGAGAAAGCATCATTAATGCTTCAATTTAGTTTTTTGTCAAGTAATCTGTTAATGGAAATCTCATGTTCAATGGTGTCCTCAATGAGCATTGTTTTGGGCTTGGCTAGGTTAAGAGTCAGGAATACACAATAAATACTCAATGTATTTGATGATATGCCTCTCTGGAATGAAAGCCAAAGGCAAAAGTTTCAAGACATTCCTCACTTTCCTTCAAAAATTTGCTTTTTGGGCAATATAGACAACATTCCCCTTTAGGGCAATGTAGTGGATACAGCCATATATGGATGAAAAAAAATGTGAAGCTAACTTAGAAATAGCACTTTTCCTACATTTCATTTCAGTCCTGAAACACAGCCATGCCATCACAACTTGTCTATGGTTTGAGGGAATTCCAACCCTAACCCTACCTAAGGATTGGGAAGGTTAGGGTTAGGGGGTTCAGACTACCTTCAAAATATCAATACCACCTTCTACTCATTTTAGGGGAAAATATACGTTACCGAATGAAAATAACAGTCAGAACTCATACAGCAACTTCCCCAAAACAATGAGAAAGCATCATTAATGCTTCAATTTAGATTTTTGTCAAGTAATCTGTTAATGGAAATCTCATGTTCAATGGTGTCCTCAATGAGCATTGTTTTGGGCTTGGCTAGGTTAAGAGTCTGGAATACACAATAAATACTCAATGTATTTGATGATATGCCTCTCTGGAATGAAAGCCAAATGCAAAAGTTTCAAGACATTCCTCACTTTCCTTCAAAAATTTGCTTTTTGGGCAATATAGACAACATTCCCCTTTAGGGCAATGTAGTGGATACAGCCATATATGGATGAAAAAAAATGTGAAGCTAACTTAGAAATAGCACTTTTCCTACATTTCATTTCAGTCCTGAAACACAGCCATGCCATCACAACTTGTCTATGGTTTTAGAGAATTCTAACCCTAACCCTAGCTAAAGATTGGGAAGGTTAGGGTTAGGGGTGCAGAATACCTTCAAAATATCAATACCACCTTCTACTCATTTTAGGGGAAAATATACGTTACCGAATGAAAATAACAGTCAGAACCCATACAGCAACCTCCCCCAAAACAATGAGAAAGCATCATTATTACTTCAATTTAGTTTTTTCTCAAGTAATCTGTTAATGGAAATCTCATGTTCAATGGTGTCCTCAATGAGCATTGTTTTGGGCTTGGCTAGGTTAAGAGTCTGGAATACACAATAAATACTCAATGTATTTGATGATATGCCTCTCTGGAATGATGGCCAAATGCAAGAGTTTCAAAACATTGCTCACTTTTCTTCAAAAATGTACATTTTAGGCAATATAGACAACATTCCCCTTTAGGCCAATGCAATGGATACAGCTATATATGGATGAAAAAAAAATGTGAAGCTAACTTAGAAATTGCACTTTTCCTACATTTCATTTCAGTCCTGAAACACAGCCATGCCATCACAACTTGTCTATGGTTTGAGGGAATTCCAACCCTAACCCTAGCTAAGGATTGGGAAGGTTAGGGTTAGGGGTGCAGAATACCTTCAAAATATCAATACCACCTTCTACTCATTTTAGGGGAAAATATATGTTACCGAATGAAAATAACAGTCAGAACCCATACAGCATCCTCCCCCAAAACAATGAGAAAGCATCATTATTACTTCAATTTAGTTTTTTGTCAAGTAATCTGTTAATGGAAATCTCATGTTCAATGGTGTCCTCAATGAGCATTGTTTTGGGCTTGGCTAGGTTAAGAGTCAGGAATACACAATAAATACTCAATGTATTTGATGATATGCCTCTCTGGAATGATGGCCAAAGGCAAGAGTTTCAAAACATTGCTCACTTTTCTTCAAAAATGTACTTTTTAGGCAATATAGACAACATTCCCCTTTAGGCCAATGCAATGGATACAGCTATATATGGATGAAAAAAAAATGTGAAGCTAACTTAGAAATTGCACTTTTCCTACATTTCATTTCAGTCCTGAAACACAGCCATGCCATCACAACTTGTCTATGGTTTGAGGGAATTCCAACCCTAACCCTAGCTAAGGATTGGGAAGGTTAGGGTTAGGGGTCCAGACTACCTTCAAAATATCAATACCACCTTCTACTCATTTTAGGGGAAAATATACGTTACCGAATGAAAATAACAGACAGAACCCATACAGCAACCTCCCCAAAAGAATGAGAAACCATCATTAATGCTTCAATTTAGTTTTTTGTCAAGTAATCTGTTAATGGAAATCTCATGTTCAATGGTGTCCTCAATGAGCATTGTTTTGGGTTGGCTAGGTTAAGAGTCAGGAATACACAATAAATACTCAATGTATTTGATGATATGCCTCTCTGGAATGAAAGCCAAAGGCAAAAGTTTCAAAACACTGCTTACTTTCCTTCAAAAATTTGCTATCTGGGCAATATAGACAACATTCCCTTTTTGACAATGCAGTGGATACAGCCATATATGGATGAAAAAAAAATGTGAAGCTAACTTAGAAATTGCACTTTTCCTACATTTCATTTCAGTCCTGAAACACAGCCATGCCATCACAACTTGTCTATGGTTTGAGGGAATTCTAACCCTAACCCTAGCTAAGGATTGGGAAGGTTAGGTTTAGGGGTTCAGACTACCTTCAAAATATAAATACCAACTTCTATTCATTTTAGGGGAAAATATACGTTACCGAATGAAAATAACAGTCAGAACCCATACAGCAACCTCCCCAAAACAATGAGAATGCATCATTAATGCTTAAATTTAGTTTTTTGTCAAGTAATCTGTTAATGGAAAACTCATGTTCAATGGTGTCCTCAATGAGCATTGTTTTGGGCTTGGCTAGGGTAAGAGTCAGGAATACACAATAAATACTCAATGTATTTGATGATATACCTCTCTGGAATGAAAGCCAAAGGCAAAAGTTTCAAAACATTGCTCACTTTCCTTCAAAAATGTACTTTTTATGCAATATAGACAACATTCCCCTTTAGGGCAATGTAGTGGATACAGCCATATATGGATGACAAAAAATGTGAAGCTAACTTAGAAATAGCACTTTTCCTACATTTCATTTCAGTCCTGAAACACAGCCATGCCATCACAACTTGTCTATGGTTGGAGGGAATTCTAACCCTAACCCTAGCTAAGGATTGGGAAGGTTAGGGTTAGGGGTTCAGACTACCTTCAAAATATCAATACCACCTTCTACTCATTTTAGGGGAAAATATACGTTACCGAATGAACATAACAGTCAGAACCCATACACCAACCTCCCCAAAACAATGAGAAAGCATCATTAATGCTTCAATTTAGTTTTTTGTCAAGTAATCTGTTAATGGAAATCTCATGTTCAACGGTGTCCTCAATGAGCATTGTTTTGGGCTTGGCTAGGTTAAGAGTCTGGAATACACAATAAATACTCAATGTATTTGATGATATGCCTCTCTGGAATAAAAGCCAAAGGCAAACGTTTCAAAACATTGCTCACTTTCCTTCAAAAATGTACTTTTTGGGCAATATAGACAACATTCCCCTTTAGGGCAATGTAGTGGATACAGCCATATATGGATGAAAAAAAATGTGAAGCTAACTTAGAAATAGCACTTTTCCTACATTTCATTTCAGTCCTGAAACACAGCCATGCCATCACAACTTGTCTATGGTTTGAGGGAATTCTAACCCTAACCCTAGCTAAGGATTGGGAAGGTTAGGGTTAGGGGTTCAGACTACCTTCAAAATATCAATACCACCTTCTACTCATTTTAGGGGAAAATATACGTTACCGAATGAACATAACAGTCAGAACCCATACATCAACCTCCCCAAAACAATGAGAAAGCATCATTAATGCTTCAATTTAGATTTTTGTCAAGTAATCTGCTAATGGAAATCTCATGTTCAACGGTGTCCTCAATGAGCATTGTTTTGGGCTTGGCTAGGTTAAGAGTCTGGAATACACAATAAATACTCAATGTATTTGATGATATGCCTCTCTGGAATGAAAGCCAAATGCAAAAGTTTCAAAACATTGCTCACTTTCCTTCAAAAATGTACTTTTTGGGCAATATAGACAACATTCCCTTTTTGACAATGCAGTGGATACAGCCATATATGGATGAAAAAAAAATGTGAAGCTAACTTAGAAATTGCACTTTTCCTACATTTCATTTCAGTCCTGAAACACAGCCATGCCATCACAACTTGTCTATGGTTTGAGGGAATTCTAACCCTAACCCTAGCTAAGGGTTGGGAAGGTTAGGGTTAGGGGTTCAGACTACCTTCAAAATATCAATACCACCTTCTACTCATTTTAGGGGAAAATATACGTTACCGAATGAAAATAAC
Organism: Atractosteus spatula; assembly: GCF_055471065.1. Lineage (NCBI taxonomy): Eukaryota > Metazoa > Chordata > Actinopteri > Semionotiformes > Lepisosteidae > Atractosteus > Atractosteus spatula. Next base: position 9,973,936 of record NC_142724.1, read on the forward strand.
AGTCAGAACCCATACAGCAACTTCCCCAAAACAATGAGAAAGCATCATTAATGCTTCAATTTAGTTTTTTGTCAAGTAATCTGTTAATGGAAATCTCATGTTCAATGGTGTCCTCAATGAGCATTGTTTTGGGCTTGGATAGGTTAAGAGTCAGGAATACACAATAAATACTCAATGTATTTGATGATATGCCTCACTGGATGAAAGCCAAAGGCAAAAGTTTCAAAACATTGCTCACCTTCCTTCAAAAATGTACTTTTTGGGCAATATAGACAACATTCCCTTTTAGGCCAATGCAGTGGATACAGCCATATATGGATGAAAAAAAAATGTGAAGCTTACTTAGAAATTGCACTTTTCCTACATTTCATTTCAGTCCTGAAACTCAGCCATGCCATCACAACTTGTCTATGGTTTGAGGGAATTCCAACCCTAACCCTACCTAAGGATTGGGAAGGTTAGGGTTAGGGGTTCAGACTACCTTCAAAATATCAATACCACCTTCTACTCATTTTAGGGGAAAATATACGTTACCGAATGAAAATAACAGTCAGAACTCATACAGCAACTTCCCCAAAACAATGAGAAAGCATCATTAATGCTTCAATTTAGTTTTTTGTCAAGTAATCTGTTAATGGAAATCTCATGTTCAATGGTGTCCTCAATGAGCATTGTTTTGGGCTTGGCTAGGTTAAGAGTCTGGAATACACAATAAATACTCAATGTATTTGATGATATGCCTCTCTGGAATGAAAGCCAAATGCAAAAGTTTCAAGACATTCCTCACTTTCCTTCCAAAATTTGCTTTTTGCGCAATATAGACAACATTCCCCTTTAGGGCAATGTAGTGGATACAGCCATATATGGATGAAAAAAAATGTGAAGCTAACTTAGAAATAGCACTTTTCCTACATTTCATTTCAGTCCTGAAACACAGCCATGCCATCACAACTTGTCTATGGTTTTAGAGAATTCTAACCCTAACCCTAGCTAAAGATTGGGAAGGTTAGGGTTAGGGGTGCAGAATACCTTCAAAATATCAATACCACCTTCTACTCATTTTAGGGGAAAATATACGTTACCGAATGAAAATAACAGTCAGAACCCATACAGCAACCTCCCCCAAAACAATGAGAAAGCATCATTATTACTTCAATTTAGTTTTTTGTCAAGTAATCTGTTAATGGAAATCTCATGTTCAATGGTGTCCTCAATGAGCATTGTTTTGGGCTTGGCTAGGTTAAGAGTCTGGAATACACAATAAATACTCAATGTATTTGATGATATGCCTCTCTGGAATGATGGCCAAATGCAAGAGTTTCAAAACATTGCTCACTTTTCTTCAAAAATGTACATTTTAGGCAATATAGACAACATTCCCCTTTAGGCCAATGCAATGGATACAGCTATATATGGATGAAAAAAAAATGTGAAGCTAACTTAGAAATTGCACTTTTCCTACATTTCATTTCAGTCCTGAAACACAGCCATGCCATCACAACTTGTCTATGGTTTGAGGGAATTCCAACCCTAACCCTAGCTAAGGATTGGGAAGGTTAGGGTTAGGGGTGCAGAATACCTTCAAAATATCAATACCACCTTCTACTCATTTTAGGGGAAAATATATGTTACCGAATGAAAATAACAGTCAGAACCCATACAGCATCCTCCCCCAAAACAATGAGAAAGCATCATTATTACTTCAATTTAGTTTTTTGTCAAGTAATCTGTTAATGGAAATCTCATGTTCAATGGTGTCCTCAATGAGCATTGTTTTGGGCTTGGCTAGGTTAAGAGTCAGGAATACACAATAAATACTCAATGTATTTGATGATATGCCTCTCTGGAATGATGGCCAAAGGCAAGAGTTTCAAAACATTGCTCACTTTTCTTCAAAAATGTACTTTTTAGGCAATATAGACAACATTCCCCTTTAGGCCAATGCAATGGATACAGCTATATATGGATGAAAAAAAAATGTGAAGCTAACTTAGAAATTGCACTTTTCCTACATTTCATTTCAGTCCTGAAACACAGCCATGCCATCACAACTTGTCTATGGATTGAGGGAATTCCAACCCTAACCCTAGCTAAGGATTGGGAAGGTTAGGGTTAGGGGTCCAGACTACCTTCAAAATATCAATACCACCTTCTACTCATTTTAGGGGAAAATATACGTTACCGAATGAAAATAACAGACAGAACCCATACAGCAACCTCCCCAAAACAATGAGAAAGCATCATTAATGCTTCAATTTAGTTTTTTGTCAAGTAATCTGTTAATGGATATCTCATGTTCAATGGTGTCCTCAATGAGCATTGTTTTGGGCTTGGCTTGGTTAAGAGTCTGGAATACACAATAAATACTCAATGTATTTGATGATATGCCTCTCTGGAATGAAAGCCAAATGCAAAAGTTTCAAGACATTCCTCACTTTCCTTCAAAAATTTGCTTTTTGGGCAATATAGACAACATTCCCCTTTAGGCCAATGCAATGGATACAGCTATATATGGATGAAAAAAAATGTGAAGCTAACTTAGAAATTGCACTTTTCCTACATTTCATTTCAGTCCTGAAACACAGCCATGCCATCACAACTTGTCTATGGTTTGAGGGAATTCCAACCCTAACCCTAGCTAAGGATTGGGAAGGTTAGGGTTAGGGGTCCAGACTACCTTCAAAATATCAATACCACCTTCTACTCATTTTAGGGGAAAATATACATCACCGAATGAAAATAACAGACAGAACCCATACAGCAACCTCCCCAAAACAATGAGAAAGCATCATTAATGCTTCAATTTAGTTTTTTGTCAAGTAATCTGTTAATAAAAATCTCATGTTCAATGGTGTCCTCAATGAGCATTGTTTTGGGCTTGGCTAGGTTAAGAGTCAGGAATACACAATAAATACTCAATGTATTTGATGATATGCCTCTCTGGAATGAAAGCCAAAGGCAAAAGTTTCAAAACATTGCTCACTTTCCTTCAAAAATGTAATTTTTAGGCAATATAGGCAACATTCCCCTTTAGGCCAATGCAGTGGATACAGCCATATATGGATGAAAAAAAAATGTGAAGCTAACTTAGAAATTGCACTTTTCCTACATTTCATTTCAGTCCTAAAACACAGCCATGCCATCACAACTTGTCTATGGTTTGAGGGAATTCTAACCCTAACCCTAGCTAAGGATTGGGAAGGTTAGGGTTAGGGGTGCAGAATACCTTCAAAATATCAATACAACCTTCTACTCATTTTAGGGGAAAATATACGTTACCGAATGAAAATAACAGTCAGAACCCATACAGCAACCTCCCCAAAACAATGAGAAAGCATCATTAATGCTTAAATTTAGTTTTTTGTCAAGTAATCTGTTAATGGAAATCTCATGTTCAATGGTGTCCTCAATGAGCATTGTTTTGGGCTTGGCTAGGTTAAGAGTCAGGAATACACAATAAATACTCAATGTATTTGATGATATGCCTCTCTGGAATGAAAGCCAAAGGCAAAAGTTTCAAAACATTGCTCACTTTCCTTCAAAAATTTGCTTTTTGGGCAATATAGACAACATTCCCCTTTAGGCCAATGCAGTGGATACAGCCATATATGGATGAAAAAAAAATGTGAAGCTAACTTTGAAATTGCACTTTTCCTACATTTCATTTCAGTCCTGAAACACAGCCATGCCATCACAACTTGTCTATCGTTTGAGGGAATTCTAACCCTAACCCTAGCTAAGGATTGGGAAGGTTAGGGTTATAGGTTCAGACTACCTTCAAAATATCAATACCACCTTCTACTCATTATAGGGGAAAATATACGTTACCGAATGAAAATAACAGTCAGAACCCATACAGCAACCTCCCCAAAAGAATGAGAAACCATCATTAATGCTTCAATTTAGTTTTTTGTCAAGTAATCTGTTAATGGAAATCTCATGTTCAATGGTGTCCTCAATGAGCATTGTTTTGGGCTTGGCTAGGTTAAGAGTCAGGAATACACAATAAATACTCAATGTATTTGATGATATGCCTCTCTGGAATGAAAGCCAAAGGCAAAAGTTTCAAAACACTGCTTACTTTCCTTCAAAAATTTGCTATCTGGGCAATATAGACAACATTCCCTTTTTGACAATGCAGTGGATACAGCCATATATGGATGAAAAAAAAATGTGAAGCTAACTTAGAAATTGCACTTTTCCTACATTTCATTTCAGTCCTGAAACACAGCCATGCCATCACAACTTGTCTATGGTTTGAGGGAATTCTAACCCTAACCCTAGCTAAGGATTGGGAAGGTTAGGGTTAGGGGTTCAGACTACCTTCAAAATATCAATACCAACTTCTATTCATTTTAGGGGAAAATATACGTTACCGAATGAAAATAACAGTCAGAACCCATACAGCAACCTCCCCAAAACAATGAGAATGCATCATTAATGCTTAAATTTAGTTTTTTGTCAAGTAATCTGTTAATGGAAAACTCATGTTCAATGGTGTCCTCAATGAGCATTGTTTTGGGCTTGGCTAGGGTAAGAGTCAGGAATACACAATAAATACTCAATGTATTTGATGATATACCTCTCTGGAATGAAAGCCAAAGGCAAAAGTTTCAAAACATTGCTCACTTTCCTTCAAAAATGTACTTTTAAGGCAATATAGAAAACATTCCCCTTCAGGCCAATGCAGTGGATACAGCCATATATGGATGAAAAAAAAAAGAAAAGCTAACTTAGAAATTGCACTTTTCCTACATTTCATTTCAGTCCTGAAACATAGCTGTGCCATCACAACTTGTCTATCGTTTGAGGGAATTCTAACCCTTACCCTAGCTAAGGATTGGGAAGGTTAGGGTTATGGGTTCAGACTACCTTCAAAATATCAATACCACCTTCTACTCATTATAGGGGAAAATATACGTTACCGAATGAAAATAACAGTCAGAACCCATACAGCAACCTCCCCAAAACAATGAGAAAGCATCATGAATGCTTCAATTTAGTTTTTTGTCAAGTAATCTGTTAATGGAAATCTCATGTTCAATGGTGTCTTCAATGAGCATTGTTTTGGGCTTGGCTAGGTTAAGAGTCAGGAATACACAATAAATACTCAATGTATTTGATGATATACCTCTCTGGAATGAAAGCCAAAGGCAAAAGTTTCAAGACATTCCTCACTTTCCTTCAAAAATTTGCTTTTTGGGCAATATAGACAACATTCCACTTTAGGGCAATGTAGTGGATACAGCCATATATGGATGAAAAAAAATGTGAAGCTAACTTAGAAAATGCACTTTTCCTACATTTCATTTCAGTCCTAAAACACAGCCATGCCATCACAACTTGTCTATGGTTTGAGGGAATTCTAACCCTAACCCTAGCTAAGGATTGGGAAGGTTAGGGTTAGGGGTGCAGAATACCTTCAAAATATCAATACAACCTTCTACTCATTTTAGGGGAAAATATACGTTACCGAATGAAAATAACAGTCAGAACCCATACAGCAACCTCCCCAAAACAATGAGAAAGCATCATTAATGCTTAAATTTAGTTTTTTGTCAAGTAATCTGTTAATGGAAATCTCATGTTCAATGGTGTCCTCAATGAGCATTGTTTTGGGCTTGGCTAGGTTAAGAGTCAGGAATACACAATAAATACTCAATGTATTTGATGATATGCCTCTCTGGAATGAAAGCCAAAGGCAAAAGTTTCAAAACATTGCTCACTTTCCTTCAAAAATTTGCTTTTTGGGCAATATAGACAACATTCCCCTTTAGGCCAATGCAGTGGATACAGCCATATATGGATGAAAAAAAAATGTGAAGCTAACTTTGAAATTGCACTTTTCCTACATTTCATTTCAGTCCTGAAACACAGCCATGCCATCACAACTTGTCTATCGTTTGAGGGAATTCTAACCCTAACCCTAGCTAAGGATTGGGAAGGTTAGGGTTATAGGTTCAGACTACCTTCAAAATATCAATACCACCTTCTACTCATTATAGGGGAAAATATACGTTACCGAATGAAAATAACAGTCAGAACCCATACAGGAACCTCCCCAAAAGAATGAGAAACCATCATTAATGCTTCAATTTAGTTTTTTGTCAAGTAATCTGTTAATGGAAATCTCATGTTCAATGGTGTCCTCAATGAGCATTGTTTTGGGCTTGGCTAGGTTAAGAGTCAGGAATACACAATAAATACTCAATGTATTTGATGATATGCCTCTCTGGAATGAAAGCCAAAGGCAAAAGTTTCAAAACACTGCTTACTTTCCTTCAAAAATTTGCTATCTGGGCAATATAGACAACATTCCCTTTTTGACAATGCAGTGGATACAGCCATATATGGATGAAAAAAAAATGTGAAGCTAACTTAGAAATTGCACTTTTCCTACATTTCATTTCAGTCCTGAAACACAGCCATGCCATCACAACTTGTCTATGGTTTGAGGGAATTCTAACCCTAACCTTCCCAATCCTTAGCTAGGGTTAGGGTTAGGGGTTCAGACTACCTTCAAAATATCAATACCAACTTCTATTCATTTTATGGGAAAATATACGTTACCGAATGAAAATAACAGTCAGAACCCATACAGCAACCTCCCCAAAACAATGAGAATGCATCATTAATGCTTAAATTTAGTTTTTTGTCAAGTAATCTGTTAATGGAAAACTCATGTTCAATGGTGTCCTCAATGAGCATTGTTTTGGGCTTGGCTAGGGTAAGAGTCAGGAATACACAATAAATACTCAATGTATTTGATGATATACCTCTCTGGAATGAAAGCCAAAGGCAAAAGTTTCAAAACATTGCTCACTTTCCTTCAAAAATGTACTTTTAAGGCAATATAGAAAACATTCCCCTTTAGGCCAATGCAGTGGATACAGCCATATATGGATGAAAAAAAAAAGAAAAGCTAACTTAGAAATTGCACTTTTCCTACATTTCATTTCAGTCCTGAAACATAGCTGTGCCATCACAACTTGTCTATCGTTTGAGGGAATTCTAACCCTTACCCTAGCTAAGGATTGGGAAGGTTAGGGTTATGGGTTCAGACTACCTTCAAAATATCAATACCACCTTCTACTCATTATAGGGGAAAATATACGTTACCGAATGAAAATAACAGTCAGAACCCATACAGCAACCTCCCCAAAACAATGAGAAAGCATCATGAATGCTTCAATTTAGTTTTTTGTCAAGTAATCTGTTAATGGAAATCTCATGTTCAATGGTGTCTTCAATGAGCATTGTTTTGGGCTTGGCTAGGTTAAGAGTCAGGAATACACAATAAATACTCAATGTATTTGATGATATACCTCTCTGGAATGAAAGCCAAAGGCAAAAGTTTCAAAACATTGCTCACTTTCCTTCAAAAATGTACTTTTTATGCAATATAGACAACATTCCCCTTTAGGGCAATGTAGTGGATACAGCCATATATGGATGAAAAAATATGTGAAGCTAACTTAGAAATAGCACTTTTCCTAAATTTCATTTCAGTCCTGAAACACAGCCATGCCATCATAACTTGTCTATTGTTTGAGGGAATTCTAACCCTAACCCTAGCTAAGGATTGGGAAGGTTAGGGTTAGGAGTGCAGAATACCTTCAAAATATCAATACCACCTTCTACTCATTTTAGGGGAAAATATACGTTACCGAATGAAAATAACAGTCAGAACCCATACAGCAACCTCCCAAAAACAATGAGAAAGCATCATTAATGCTTAAATTTAGTTTTTTGTCAAGTAATCTGTTAATGGAAATCTCATGTTCAATGGTGTCCTCAATGAGCATTGTTTTGGGCTTGGCTAGGTTAAGAGTCAGGAATACACAATAAATACTCAATGTATTTGATGATATGCCTCTCTGGAATGAAAGCCAAAGGCAAAAGTTTCAAAATATTGCTCACTTTTCTTCAAAAATGTACTTATTAGGCAATATAGACAACATTCCCCTTTAGGGCAATGTAGTGGATACAGCCATATATGGATGAAAAAAAATGTGAAGCTAACTTAGAAATAGCACTTTTCCTACATTTCATTTCAGTCCTGAAACACAGCCATGCCATCACAACTTGTCTATGGTTTTAGGGAATTCTAACCCTAACCCTAGCTAAGGATTGGGAAGGTTAGGGTTAGGGGTTCAGACTACCTTCAAAATATCAATACCACCTTCTACTCATTTTAGGGGAAAATATACGTTACCGAATGAACATAACAGTCAGAACCCATACATCAACCTCCCCAAAACAATGAGAAAGCATCATTAATGCTTCAATTTAGTTTTTTGTCAAGTAATCTGTTAATGGAAATCTCATGTTCAACGGTGTCCTCAATGAGCATTGTTTTGGGCTTGGCTAGGTTAAGAGTCTGGAATACACAATAAATACTCAATGTATTTGATGATATGCCTCTCTGGAATGAAAGCCAAATGCAAAAGTTTCAAAACATTGCTCACTTTCCTTCAAAAATGTACTTTTTGGGCAATATAGACAACATTCCCTTTTTGACAATGCAGTGGATACAGCCATATATGGATGAAAAAAAAATGTGAAGCTAACTTAGAAATTGCACTTTTCCTACATTTCATTTCAGTCCTGAAACACAGCCATGCCATCACAACTTGTCTATGGTTTGAGGGAATTCTAACCCTAACCCTAGCTAAGGATTGGGAAGGTTAGGGTTAGGGGTTCAGACTACCTTCAAAATATCAATACCAACTTCTATTCATTTTAGGGGAAAATATACGTTACCGAATGAAAATAACAGTCAGAACCCATACAGCAACCTCCCCAAAACAATGAGAATGCATCATTAATGCTTAAATTTAGTTTTTTGTCAAGTAATCTGTTAATGGAAAACTCATGTTCAATGGTGTCCTCAATGAGCATTGTTTTGGGCTTGGCTAGGGTAAGAGTCAGGAATACACAATAAATACTCAATGTATTTGATGATATACCTCTCTGGAATGAAAGCCAAAGGCAAAAGTTTCAAAACATTGCTCACTTTCCTTCAAAAATGTACTTTTAAGGCAATATAGAAAACATTCCCCTTTAGGCCAATGCAGTGGATACAGCCATATATGGATGAAAAAAAAAAGAAAAGCTAACTTAGAAATTGCACTTTTCCTACATTTCATTTCAGTCCTGAAACATAGCTGTGCCATCACAACTTGTCTATCGTTTGAGGGAATTCTAACCCTTACCCTAGCTAAGGATTGGGAAGGTTAGGGTTATTTGTTCAGACTACCTTCAAAATATCAATACCACCTTCTACTCATTATAGGGGAAAATATACGTTACCGAATGAAAATAACAGTCAGAACCCATACAGCAACCTCCCCAAAACAATGAGAAAGCATCATGAATGCTTCAATTTAGTTTTTTGTCAAGTAATCTGTTAATGGAAATCTCATGTTCAATGGTGTCTTCAATGAGCATTGTTTTGGGCTTGGCTAGGTTAAGAGTCAGGAATACACAATAAATACTCAATGTATTTGATGATATACCTCTCTGGAATGAAAGCCAAGGCAAAAGTTTCAAAACATTGCTCACTTTCCTTCAAAAATGTACTTTTTATGCAATATAGACAACATTCCCCTTTAGGGCAATGTAGTGGATACAGCCATATATGGATGAAAAAATATGTGAAGCTAACTTAGAAATAGCACTTTTCCTAAATTTCATTTCAGTCCTGAAACACAGCCATGCCATCATAACTTGTCTATTGTTTGAGGGAATTCTAACCCTAACCCTAGCTAAGGATTGGGAAGGTTAGGGTTAGGAGTGCAGAATACCTTCAAAATATCAATACCACCTTCTACTCATTTTAGGGGAAAATATACGTTACCGAATGAAAATAACAGTCAGAACCCATACAGCAACCTCCCAAAAACAATGAGAAAGCATCATTAATGCTTAAATTTAGTTTTTTGTCAAGTAATCTGTTAATGGAAATCTCATGTTCAATGGTGTCCTCAATGAGCATTGTTTTGGGCTTGGCTAGGTTAAGAGTCAGGAATACACAATAAATACTCATTGTATTTGATGATATGCCTCTCTGGAATGAAAGCCAAAGGCAAAAGTTTCAAAACATTGCTCACTTTCCTTCAAAAATGTACTTTTTAGGCAATATAGACAACATTCCCCTTTAGGCCAATGCAGTGGATACAGCCATATATGGATGAAAACAAAATGTGAAGCTAACTTAGAAATTGCACTTTTCCAACATTTCATTTCAGTCCTGAAAAACAGCCATGCCATCACAACTTGTCTATGGTTTGAGGGAATTCTAACCCTAACCCTAGCTAAGGATTGGGAAGGTTAGGATTAGGGGTTCAGACTACCTTCAAAATATCAATACAACCTTCTACTCATTTTAGGGGAAAATATACGTTACCGAATGAAAATAACAGTCAGAACCCATACAGCAACCTCCCCAAAACAATGAGAAAGCATCATTAATGCTTAAATTTAGTTTTTTGTCAAGTAATTTGTTAATGGAAATCTCATGTTCAATGGTGTCCTCAATGAGCATTGTTTTGGGCTTGGATAGGTTAAGAGTCAGGAATACACAATAAATACTCTATGTATTTGATGATATGCCTCTCTGGAATGAAAGAAAAGGCAAAAGTTTGAAAACATTGCTCACTTTCCTTCAAAAATGTACTTTTTAGGCAATATAGACAACATTCCCCTTTAGGGCAATGTAGTGGATACAGCCATATATGGATGAAAAAAAATGTGAAGCTAACTTAGAAATAGCACTTTTCCTACATTTCATTTCAGTCCTGAAACACAGCCATGCCATCACAACTTGTCTATGGTTTGAGGGAATTCTAACCCTAACCCTAGCTAAGGATTGGGAAGGTTAGGGTTAGGGGTTCAGACTACCTTCAAAATATCAATACCACCTTCTACTCATTTTAGGGGAAAATATACGTTACCGAATGAACATAACAGTCAGAACCCATACACCAACCTCCCCAAAACAATGAGAAAGCATCATTAATGCTTCAATTTAGTTTTTTGTCAAGTAATCTGTTAATGGAAATCTCATGTTCAATGGTGTCCTCAATGAGCATTGTTTTGGGCTTGGCTAGGTTAAGAGTCAGGAATACACAATAAATACTCATTGTATTTGATGATATGCCTCTCTGGAATGAAAGCCAAAGGCAAAAGTTTCAAAACATTGCTCACTTTCCTTCAAAAATGTACTTTTTAGGCAATATAGACAACATTCCCCTTTAGGCCAATGCAGTGGATACAGCCATTTATGGATGAAAAAAAATGTGAAGCTAACTTAGAAATTGCACTTTTCCTACATTTCATTTCAGTCCTGAAACACAGCCATGCCATCACAACTTGTCTATGGTTTGAGGGAATTCTAACCCTAACCCTAGCTAAGGATTGGGAAGGTTAGGGTTAGGGGTTCAGACTACCTTCAAAATATCAATACCACCTTCTTCTCATTTTAGGGGAAAATATACGTTACCGAATGAACATAACAGTCAGAACCCATACACCAACCTCCCCAAAACAATGAGAAAGCATCATTAATGCTTCAATTTAGTTTTTTGTCAAGTAATCTGTTAATGGAAATCTCATGTTCAATGGTGTCCTCAATGAGCATTGTTTTGGGCTTGGCTAGGTTAAGAGTCAGGAATACACAATAAATACTCAATGTATTTGATGATATGCCTCTCTGGAATGAAAGCCAAAGGCAAAAGTTTCAAAATATTGCTCAGTTTTCTTCAAAAATGTACTTATTAGGCAATATAGACAACATTCCCCTTTAGGGCAATGTAGTGGATACAGCCATATATGGATGAAAAAAAATGTGAAGCTAACTTAGAAATAGCACTTTTCCTACATTTCATTTCAGTCCTGAAACACAGCCATGCCATCACAACTTGTCTATGGTTTGAGGGAATTCTAACCCTAACCCTAGCTAAGGATTGGGAAGGTTAGGGTTAGGGGTTCAGACTACCTTCAAAATATCAATACCACCTTCTACTCATTTTAGGGGAAAATATACGTTACCGAATGAACATAACAGTCAGAACCCATACATCAACCTCCCCAAAACAATGAGAAAGCATCATTAATGCTTCAATTTAGTTTTTTGTCAAGTAATCTGTTAATGGAAATCTCATGTTCAACGGTGTCCTCAATGAGCATTGTTTTGGGCTTGGCTAGGTTAAGAGTCTGGAATACACAATAAATACTCAATGTATTTGATGATATGCCTCTCTGGAATGAAAGCCAAATGCAAAAGTTTCAAAACATTGCTCACTTTCCTTCAAAAATGTACTTTTTGGGCAATATAGACAACATTCCCTTTTTAACAATGCAGTGGATACAGCCATATATGGATGAAAAAAAAATGTGAAGCTAACTTAGAAATTGCACTTTTCCTACATTTCATTTCAGTCCTGAAACACAGCCATGCCATCACAACTTGTCTATGGTTTGAGGGAATTCTAACCCTAACCCTAGCTAAGGATTGGGAAGGTTAGGGTTAGGGGTTCAGACTACCTTCAAAATATCAATACCAACTTCTATTCATTTTAGGGGAAAATATACGTTACCGAATAAAAATAACAGTCAGAACCCATACAGCAACCTCCCCAAAACAATGAGAATGCATCATTAATGCTTAAATTTAGTTTTTTGTCAAGTAATCTGTTAATGGAAAACTCATGTTCAATGGTGTCCTCAATGAGCATTGTTTTGGGCTTGGCTAGGGTAAGAGTCAGGAATACACAATAAATACTCAATGTATTTGATGATATACCTCTCTGGAATGAAAGCCAAAGGCAAAAGTTTCAAAACATTGCTCACTTTCCTTCAAAAATGTACTTTTAAGGCAATATAGAAAACATTCCCCTTTAGGCCAATGCAGTGGATACAGCCATACAGATGCAGCCATTCAAAGTGCGCGTCACAGACACGTACCGCAGGTGACGTCGCTCAGTATGACGCAAGATGACGCGTGGCACCGCAGTACGTGATTGGTTGACCGACAGGGGCACTCGTGGTCCGTTGGTCTGTCGTAGAAAGACTTACAGTAAAAACGTCTTTGCTGTGCCCGTTGTAGATATTGAATTTTACCACTGAAGGGAAATCTTAGTAGCTGAGCATAAAAAGAATAGGAGCATACTGTAACGCGTGTGAAGGCCATAAACGATATTAATTTTGGAACATAAACATACAGTATATACTGTAGCTGGTCTTGGTACTTTAAAGAAAAAAATACACACCAGTATTCCATTTCTCCCTAAACATTTTAAGCTTTGAAGTCTTTAACTAACATGATACCGGAGTCAACAAGCATACTTTTAGAATTTGATTAAAAGGGAATATAATATGGAATCGCGTATCTAAAGAATTTAATAACGGTATTCGTGTGCTGCGACAGGGCTGTGTAGGGCTTTTTCGCCTGCCTGTTCATGCGAGCTGTCTTCTAGCCGACTGGTCTAGGTGCGTGACTAGCAACTGGGAGGTTGTGTGATCGAATCCAGCTGGTGCCGGACTTTTCTTTTAACAAACATTTCTTCGAAAAAATAGAATAGCGATATTATGGACAATAAATTGACTTTTATATTTCAAAATATCGCAACATGAACGATATTTGCGATATTTTGAACATATCTTCCCTTCTGACAGCGGTTCCTCCTTCTATTGTGTGTGTGTGTGCAACAGAGTAAATTTTTATAGAGAAATGGAGGCTGGACAGTATGCGTTACAATATAAACATTTATATTGATTTAAATCGTGTTCTGATTTAAATTGCAAACGCGTGTTTAATTATGTGTTTTTTAATCATAATCAGGCTAATGCATTTCTACATTTTCTGTATGAACCAGCTTAGAGGTTCATACAGAAAGACAGCTTGTGTTTAAATTGAGTGTAAGGTAATTTATGCTTCTAAAGTCATGGTCAGCATTTATTATTGTACTGTGCTGTAAACTTTTTCTGTGCCTAGTCACATTATTTTATAGCGTTTTTATTGCGTTATTAAATCCGGTGGCGCTGTGTGTTAGAGTAGTTTCCTGACTCCCTTGTCACATGGTCTGTGATTGAATCCCATAGAACTATGACTTTATTTTTTAACAAACATTTCTTTGAAAAAATGAAACGTTTCCCTTGGTCAGAGATTAAATAAAACCTCACTCGCACCAAACAAATTTATATTTCTAAATATCACAAAATACGTTCATTGTCTTCCAATCGAGTCGAGTTGACATTGGAAGCCTGCCACACCCGGACTGTTAAACCAACGCATTAGCACGTCAAAGCCCATCGAGGGTATTGAGCCAGTATTGCCTTTAGTATTCCCCCCTCTCCCCTCAATTCAATTCAATTCAAGGTGTTTTATTTGCATGACAGATGGGTACAAGCAGTGTTGGGTATGTATATTGTAACGCTTACGGCAGACAGGCACTGTGTAAGAGCCGGCGCACCAGAGCAGCGCACCGAGGGAGCGTCTGCATTTCTAACTTAGTTTTTAAAATTAGTCAAGCAATATGAAGCATCTCCTTTTACTTAGTGCCTGAGCATAAAAAGAATAGGAGCATACTGCAACGCGTGTGAAGTCCATAAACGATATTAATTTTGGAACTTAAACATACAGTATATGGCTGGTCTCGGTACTTTAAAGAAAACATACACACCAGTATTCCATTTCTCCTAAACATTTTAAGATCGAAGTCTTTAACTAACGCGATACCGGAGTCAACAAGCATACTTTTAGAATTTGATTAAAAGGGAATATAATATGGAATCGCGTATCTCAAGAAATTAATAACGATATAATTATATTCATGTTGCAAAAGAACTGCAACGGACATAAAAACTCCCTTGCTTTTAACAGAGCGTTCCATAATTTCTAACTACGAAAATGCCAGGTGAAAGGATTTGTAAACATATTTTGTTAAAGCAAGTCAGAACCCATTCAGAGCCTACATTACATTTTAGCGTTTCATTCTGAGCAGAAGACCCTCACACCTGAAGAAGGGGGAGGTGTTTTTCGCTGGAAATCTCGCCTGCTTCTACTTTACAACCGGAGTGCTGGCTGTGACGAATTAAACCGGTATTACAGGTTACAATCACAGACCATGTGACATGGGAGTCAGGAAACTAACACAGCGCCACCAGATTTGATAACGCTATGAAAACGCTATAAAATAATGTGACTAGGCACAGAACAAGTTTACAGCACAGTACAAAAATGCTGACCATGACTTTAGAAGCATAAATTGCCTTACACTCAATTTAAACACAAGCTGTCTTTAGCCCTCTAAGGTGGTTCATACAGAAATGTAGAGATCCAGGCTCAGAACACACAGCTTCATTAGCGAATACATATGCAGGACAACTAGAGAAGACGTTTTACAGAGGATGGATTTTTAGAAACATCCCATCAGTGACATCACTGAAGTCAACTCCTAGGTACTGTAACTGTCGTGTGGATAGTTTCACAAGAATCAGACAAAGGTTTAAGCATCGCTTGTTCTAGATAAAACTGCAAAAAAAAACAACAACCCATAATGTACTTCTTTGCGGCTCTGTTTGCCCAAATCATATATTCACAACGTGAAATCTAGAAAATAATATTACGTAACCAAAATCCGCAATATGGAAACAGAACCTGTGTAATTGTTGATAGATGATGTACTCGTAACATTTTTTCAAGACGAACTACAACATTTAAAAAATGACTTGTATGTACTTGATATCTCTAATCAATCCACGGGTCCCAGCACGAAACGAAAGTAAAACGCATACCGTTTCGCGCTTCTTATTAGTTGCTCAAAAGTAATTTGACCGTATGAAATGCATAATATAAACCTAGAAACATATACGTGAGTAGTACTTAAGCACTGTAGTATCGGTGTTAAGACATACCTCTCAAATACTGTAAATCAAGTTAAAAATATCTCAAGATTCTGGTCATAATGAAACCATGTTTCGTGTATGTTTTCTTTAAAGTACCGAGACCAGCCATATACTGTATGTTTATGTTCCAAAATTAATATCGTTTATGGCCTTCACACGCGTTGCAGTATGCTCCTATTGTTTTTATGCTCAGCTACTAAGATTTCCCTTCAGTGGTAAAATTAGATATGAATATTCAATACTTAAACGGGCACAGTTAAGACATTAAATATACATATACATACTGTATACAGTACAGTTTGCATACGGTAATATGTTTATGTCCCTAAATCAATCTCTTTTATGAGCATGTGAAAGGCATGGTGAATCACTGTACTTTGCATGATTGGAAAAAAATGCGTGATTGCGAAATGCTGTGGCGTTACTTTTACAAAGACGGTCAATGAAAAAAAGAATGTGGACCAGGGCAATACTTTGAGTTTACAGCTTGTCCAAGGTCATTTATTATTAATACTATTATTAATATCTTCGTTAAAGACTTTGATGGCTACAGCTCAAACATGAGAGGTTGAGCTTTATTAGCTCCACCTTGCGGAAATTCCGGATACTATTATTTTGCTAGCGGTATTTACCGGTAACTCGCGGTATTTACCGGTAGCTTGCGGTAGACTGCGTACAGCATACCGGAAAATAATGCGGTATCGCCCGCGCATTTTGAATGGCTGCATCTGTATATGGATGAAAAAAAAAGAAAAGCTAACTTAGAAATTGCACTTTTCCTACATTTCATTTCAGTCCTGAAACATAGCTGTGCCATCACAACTTGTCTATCATTTGAGGGAATTCTAACCCTTACCCTAGCTAAGGATTGGGAAGGTTAGGGTTATGGGTTCAGACTACCTTCAAAATATCAATACCACCTTCTACTCATTATAGGGGAAAATATACGTTACCGAATGAAAATAACAGTCAGAACCCATACAGCAACCTCCCCAAAACAATGAGAAAGCATCATGAATGCTTCAATTTAGTTTTTTGTCAAGTAATCTGTTAATGGAAATCTCATGTTCAATGGTGTCTTCAATGAGCATTGTTTTGGGCTTGGCTAGGTTAAGAGTCAGGAATACACAATAAATACTCAATGTATTTGATGATATACCTCTCTGGAATGAAAGCCAAAGGCAAAAGTTTCAAAACATTGCTCACTTTCCTTCAAAAATGTACTTTTTATGCAATATAGACAACATTCCCCTTTAGGGCAATGTAGTGGATACAGCCATATATGGATGAAAAAATATGTGAAGCTAACTTAGAAATAGCACTTTTCCTAAATTTCATTTCAGTCCTGAAACACAGCCATGCCATCATAACTTGTCTATTGTTTGAGGGAATTCTAACCCTAACCCTAGCTAAGGATTGGGAAGGTTAGGGTTAGGAGTGCAGAATACCTTCAAAATATCAATACCACCTTCTACTCATTTTAGGGGAAAATATACGTTACCGAATGAAAATAACAGTCAGAACCCATACAGCAACCTCCCAAAAACAATGAGAAAGCATCATTAATGCTTAAATTTAGTTTTTTGTCAAGTAATCTGTTAATGGAAATCTCATGTTCAATGGTGTCCTCAATGAGCATTGTTTTGGGCTTGGCTAGGTTAAGAGTCAGGAATACACAATAAATACTCAATGTATTTGATGATATGCCTCTCTGGAATGAAAGCCAAAGGCAAAAGTTTCAAAATATTGCTCACTTTTCTTCAAAAATGTACTTATTAGGCAATATAGACAACATTCCCCTTTAGGCCAATGCAATGGATACAGCCATATATGGATGAATAAAAAATGTGAAGCTAACTTAGAAATAGCACTTTTCCTACATTTAATTTCAGTCCTGAAACACAGCCATGCCATCACAACTTGTCTATGGTTTAGGAAATTCCAACCCTAACCATAGCTAAAGATTGGGAAGGTTAGGGTTAGGGGTTCAGGCTACCTTCAAAATATCAATACCACCTTCTACTCATTTTAGGGGAAAATATACGTTACCGAATGAAAATAACAGGCAGAACCCATATATTAACCTCCCCAAAACAATGAGAAAGCATCATTAATGCTTCAATTTAGTTTTTTGTCAAGTAATCTGTTAATGGAAATCTCATGTTCAATGGTGTCCTCAATGAGCATTGTTTTGGGCTTGGCTAGGTTAAGAGTCAGGAATACACAATAAATACTCATTGTATTTGATGATATGCCTCTCTGGAATGAAAGCCAAAGGCAAAAGTTTCAAAACATTGCTCACTTTCCTTCAAAAATGTACATTTTAGGCAATATAGACAACATTCCCCTTTAGGCCAATGCAGTGGATACAGCCATATATGGATGAAAACAAAATGTGAAGCTAACTTAGAAATTGCACTTTTCCAACATTTCATTTCAGTCCTGAAAAACAGCCATGCCATCACAACTTGTCTATGGTTTGAGGGAATTCTAACCCTAACCCTAGCTAAGGATTGGGAAGGTTAGGATTAGGGGTTCAGACTACCTTCAAAATATCAATACAACCTTCTACTCATTTTAGGGGAAAATATACGTTACCGAATGAAAATAACAGTCAGAACCCATACAGCAACCTCCCCAAAACAATGAGAAAGCATCATTAATGCTTAAATTTAGTTTTTTGTCAAATAATTTGTTAATGGAAATCTCATGTTCAATGGTGTCCTCAATGAGCATTGTTTTGGGCTTGGATAGGTTAAGAGTCAGGAATACACAATAAATACTCTATGTATTTGATGATATGCCTCTCTGGAATGAAAGAAAAGGCAAAAGTTTGAAAACATTGCTCACTTTCCTTCAAAAATGTACTTTTTAGGCAATATAGACAACATTCCCCTTTAGGGCAATGTAGTGGATACAGCCATATATGGATGAAAAAAAAATGTGAAGCTAACTTAGAAATTGCACTTTTCCTACATTTCATTTCAGTCCTGAAACACAGCCATGCCATCACAACTTGTCTATGGTTTGAGGGAATTCTAACCCTAACCCTAGCTAAGGATTGGGAAGGTTAGGGTTAGGGGTTCAGACTACCTTCAAAATATCAATACCACCTTCTACTCATTTTAGGGGAAAATATACGTTACCGAATGAACATAACAGTCAGAACCCATACACCAACCTCCCCAAAACAATGAGAAAGCATCATTAATGCTTCAATTTAGTTTTTTGTCAAGTAATCTGTTAATGGAAATCTCATGTTCAATGGTGTCCTCAATGAGCATTGTTTTGGGCTTGGCTAGGTTAAGAGTCTGGAATACACAATAAATACTCAATGTATTTGATGATATGCCTCTCTGGAATGAAAGCCAAATGCAAAAGTTTCAAGACATTCCTCACTTTCCTTCAAAAATTTGCTTTTTGGGCAATATAGACAACATTCCCCTTTAGGGCAATGTAGTGGATACAGCCATATATGGATGAAAAAAAATGTGAAGCTAACTTAGAAATAGCACTTTTCCTACATTTCATTTCAGTCCTGAAACACAGCCATGCCATCACAACTTGTCTATTGTTTGAGGGAATTCTAACCCTAACCCTAGCTAAGGATTGGGAAGGTTAGGGTTAGGGGTGCAGAATACCTTCAAAATATCAATACCACCTTCTACTCATTTTAGGGGAAAATATACGTTACCGAATGAAAATAACAGTCAGACCCCATACAGCAACCTCCCTAAAAGAATGAGAAAGCATCATTAATGCTTCAATTTAGTTTTTTGTAAAGTAATCTGTTAATGGAAATCTCATGTTCAATGGTGTCCTCAATGAGCATTGTTTTGGGCTTGGCTAGGTTAAGAGTCAGGAATACACAATAAATACTCAATGTATTTGATGATATGCCTCTCTGGAATGAAAGCCAAATGCAAAAGTTTCAAAGCATTGCTCACTTTCCTTCAAAAATTTGCTTTTTGGGCAATATAGACAACATTCCCCTTTAGGGCAATGTAGTGGATACAGCCATATATGGATGAAAAAAAATGTGAAGCTACCTTAGAAATAGCACTTTTCCTACATTTCATTTCAGTCCTGAAACACAGCCATGCCATCATAACTTGTCTATTGTTTGAGGGAATTCTAACCCTAACCCTAGCTAAGGATTGGGAAGGTTAGGGTTAGGGGTGCAGAATACCTTCAAAATATCAATACCACCTTCTAGTCATTTTAGGGGAAAATATACGTTACCGAATGAAAATAACAGTCAGAACCCATACAGCAACTTCCCCAAAACAATGAGAAAGCATCATTAATGCTTCAATTTAGTTTTTTGTCAAGTAATCTGTTAATGGAAATCTCATGTTCAATGGTGTCCTCAATGAGCATTGTTTTGGGCTTGGCTAGGTTAAGAGTCAGGAATACACAATAAATACTCATTGTATTTGATGATATGCCTCTCTGGAATGAAAGCCAAAGGCAAAAGTTTCAAAACATTGCTCACTTTCCTTCAAAAATGTACTTTTTAGGCAATATAGACAACATTCCCCTTTAGGCCAATGCAGTGGATACGGCCATTTATGGATGAAAAAAAATGTGAAGCTAACTTAGAAATTGCACTTTTCCTACATTTCATTTCAGTCCTGAAACACAGCCATGCCATCACAACTTGTCTATGGTTTGAGGGAATTCTAACCCTAACCCTAGCTAAGGATTGGGAAGGTTAGGGTTAGGGGTTCAGACTACCTTCAAAATATCAATACCACCTTCTTCTCATTTTAGGGGAAAATATACGTTACCGAATGAACATAACAGTCAGAACCCATACACCAACCTCCCCAAAACAATGAGAAAGCATCATTAATGCTTCAATTTAGTTTTTTGTCAAGTAATCTGTTAATGGAAATCTCATGTTCAATGGTGTCCTCAATGAGCATTGTTTTGGGCTTGGCTAGGTTAAGAGTCAGGAATACACAATAAATACTCAATGTATTTGATGATATGCCTCTCTGGAATGAAAGCCAAAGGCAAAAGTTTCAAAATATTGCTCACTTTTCTTCAAAAATGTACTTATTAGGCAATATAGACAACATTCCCCTTTAGGGCAATGTAGTGGATACAGCCATATATGGAATAAAAAAAATGTGAAGCTAACTTAGAAATAGCACTTTTCCTACATTTCATTTCAGTCCTGAAACACAGCCATGCCATCACAACTTGTCTATGGTTTGAGGGAATTCTAACCCTAACCCTAGCTAAGGATTGGGAAGGTTAGGGTTAGGGGTTCAGACTACCTTCAAAATATCAATACCACCTTCTACTCATTTTAGGGGAAAATATACGTTACCGAATGAACATAACAGTCAGAACCCATACATCAACCTCCCCAAAACAATGAGAAAGCATCATTAATGCTTCAATTTAGTTTTTTGTCAAGTAATCTGTTAATGGAAATCTCATGTTCAACGGTGTCCTCAATGAGCATTGTTTTGGGCTTGGCTAGGTTAAGAGTCTGGAATACACAATAAATACTCAATGTATTTGATGATATGCCTCTATGGAATGAAAGCCAAATGCAAAAGTTTCAAAACATTGCTCACTTTCCTTCAAAAATGTACTTTTTGGGCAATATAGACAACATTCCCTTTTTGACAATGCAGTGGATACAGCCATATATGGATGAAAAAAAAATGTGAAGCTAACTTAGAAATTGCACTTTTCCTACATTTCATTTCAGTCCTGAAACACAGCCATGCCATCACAACTTGTCTATGGTTTGAGGGAATTCTAACCCTAACCCTAGCTAAGGATTGGGAAGGTTAGGGTTAGGGGTTCAGACTACCTTCAAAATATCAATACCAACTTCTATTCATTTTAGGGGAAAATATACGTTACCGAATGAAAATAACAGTCAGAACCCATACAGCAACCTCCCCAAAACAATGAGAATGCATCATTAATGCTTAAATTTAGTTTTTTGTCAAGTAATCTGTTAATGGAAAACTCATGTTCAATGGTGTCCTCAATGAGCATTGTTTTGGGCTTGGCTAGGGTAAGAGTCAGGAATACACAATAAATACTCAATGTATTTGATGATATACCTCTCTGGAATGAAAGCCAAAGGCAAAAGTTTCAAAACATTGCTCACTTTCCTTCAAAAATGTACTTTTTATGCAATATAGACAACATTCCCCTTTAGGGCAATGTAGTGGATACAGCCATATATGGATGAAAAAATATGTGAAGCTAACTTAGAAATAGCACTTTTCCTAAATTTCATTTCAGTCCTGAAACACAGCCATGCCATCATAACTTGTCTATTGTTTGAGGGAATTCTAACCCTAACCCTAGCTAAGGATTGGGAAGGTTAGGGTTAGGAGTGCAGAATACCTTCAAAATATCAATACCACCTTCTACTCATTTTAGGGGAAAATATACGTTACCGAATGAAAATAACAGTCAGAACCCATACAGCAACCTCCCAAAAACAATGAGAAAGCATCATTAATGCTTAAATTTAGTTTTTTGTCAAGTAATCTGTTAATGGAAATCTCATGTTCAATGGTGTCCTCAATGAGCATTGTTTTGGGCTTGGCTAGGTTAAGAGTCAGGAATACACAATAAATACTCAATGTATTTGATGATATGCCTCTCTGGAATGAAAGCCAAAGGCAAAAGTTTCAAAATATTGCTCACTTTTCTTCAAAAATGTACTTATTAGGCAATATAGACAACATTCCCCTTTAGGCCAATGCAATGGATACAGCCATATATGGATGAATAAAAAATGTGAAGCTAACTTAGAAATAGCACTTTTCCTACATTTAATTTCAGTCCTGAAACACAGCCATGCCATCACAACTTGTCTATGGTTTAGGAAATTCCAACCCTAACCATAGCTAAAGATTGGGAAGGTTAGGGTTAGGGGTTCAGGCTACCTTCAAAATATCAATACCACCTTCTACTCATTTTAGGGGAAAATATACGTTACCGAATGAAAATAACAGGCAGAACCCATATATTAACCTCCCCAAAACAATGAGAAAGCATCATTAATGCTTCAATTTAGTTTTTTGTCAAGTAATCTGTTAATGGAAATCTCATGTTCAATGGTGTCCTCAATGAGCATTGTTTTGGGCTTGGCTAGGTTAAGAGTCAGGAATACACAATAAATACTCATTGTATTTGATGATATGCCTCTCTGGAATGAAAGCCAAAGGCAAAAGTTTCAAAACATTGCTCACTTTCCTTCAAAAATGTACTTTTTAGGCAATATAGACAACATTCCCCTTTAGGCCAATGCAGTGGATACAGCCATATATGGATGAAAACAAAATGTGAAGCTAACTTAGAAATTGCACTTTTCCAACATTTCATTTCAGTCCTGAAAAACAGCCATGCCATCACAACTTGTCTATGGTTTGAGGGAATTCTAACCCTAACCCTAGCTAAGAATTGGGAAGGTTAGGATTAGGGGTTCAGACTACCTTCAAAATATCAATACAACCTTCTACTCATTTTAGGGGAAAATATACGTTACCGAATGAAAATAACAGTCAGAACCCATACAGCAACCTCCCCAAAACAATGAGAAAGCATCATTAATGCTTAAATTTAGTTTTTTGTCAAGTAATTTGTTAATGGAAATCTCATGTTCAATGGTGTCCTCAATGAGCATTGTTTTGGGCTTGGATAGGTTAAGAGTCAGGAATACACAATAAATACTCTATGTATTTGATGATATGCCTCTCTGGAATGAAAGCCAAAGGCAAAAGTTTGAAAACATTGCTCACTTTCCTTCAAAAATGTACTTTTTAGGCAATATAGACAACATTCCCCTTTAGGGCAATGTAGTGGATACAGCCATATATGGATGAAAAAAAATGTGAAGCTAACTTAGAAATAGCACTTTTCCTACATTTCATTTCAGTCCTGAAACACAGCCATGCCATCACAACTTGTCTATGGTTTGAGGGAATTCTAACCCTAACCCTAGCTAAGGATTGGGAAGGTTAGGGTTAGGGGTTCAGACTACCTTCAAAATATCAATACCACCTTCTACTCATTTTAGGGGAAAATATACGTTACCGAATGAACATAACAGTCAGAACCCATACACCAACCTCCCCAAAACAATGAGAAAGCATCATTAATGCTTCAATTTAGTTTTTTGTAAAGTAATCTGTTAATGGAAATCTCATGTTCAATGGTGTCCTCAATGAGCATTGTTTTGGGCTTGGCTAGGTTAAGAGTCAGGAATACACAATAAATACTCAATGTATTTGATGATATGCCTCTCTGGAATGAAAGCCAAATGCAAAAGTTTCAAAGCATTGCTCACTTTCCTTCAAAAATTTGCTTTTTGGGCAATATAGACAACATTCCCCTTTAGGGCAATGTAGTGGATACAGCCATATATGGATGAAAAAAAATGTGAAGCTACCTTAGAAATAGCACTTTTCCTACATTTCATTTCAGTCCTGAAACACAGCCATGCCATCATAACTTGTCTATTGTTTGAGGGAATTCTAACCCTAACCCTAGCTAAGGATTGGGAAGGTTAGGGTTAGGGGTGCAGAATACCTTCAAAATATCAATACCACCTTCTAGTCATTTTAGGGGAAAATATACGTTACCGAATGAACATAACAGTCAGAACCCATACACCAACCTCCCCAAAACAATGAGAAAGCATCATTAATGCTTCAATTTAGTTTTTTGTCAAGTAATCTGTTAATGGAAATCTCATGTTCAATGGTGTCCTCAATGAGCATTGTTTTGGGCTTGGCTAGGTTAAGAGTCTGGAATACACAATAAATACTCAATGTATTTGATGATATGCCTCTCTGGAATGAAAGCCAAAGGCAAAAGTTTCAAGACATTCCTCACTTTCCTTCAAAAATTTGCTTTTTGGGCAATATAGACAACATTCCACTTTAGGGCAATGTAGTGGATACAGCCATATATGGATGAAAAAAAATGTGAAGCTAACTTAGAAATAGCACTTTTCCTACATTTCATTTCAGTCCTGAAACACAGCCATGCCATCATAACTTGTCTATTGTTTGAGGGAATTCTAACCCTAACCCTAGCTAAGGATTGGGAAGGTTAGGGTTAGGGGTGCAGAATACCTTCAAAATATCAATACCACCTTCTAGTCATTTTAGGGGAAAATATACGTTACCGAATGAAAATAACAGTCAGACCCCATACAGCAACTTCCCCAAAACAATGAGAAAGCATCATTAATGCTTCAATTTAGTTTTTTGTCAAGTAATCTGTTAATGGAAATCTCATGTTTAATGGTGTCCTCAATGAGCATTGTTTTGGGCTTGGCTAGGTTAAGAGTCAGGAATACACAATAAATACTCAATGCATTTGATGATATGCCTCTCTGGAATGAAAGCCAAAGGCAAAAGTTTCAAAACATTGCTCACTTTCCTTCAAAAATGTACTTTTAAGGCAATATAGAAAACATTCCCCTTTAGGCCAATGCAGTGGATACAGCCATATATGGATGAAAAAAAAAAGAAAAGCTAACTTAGAAATTGCACTTTTCCTACATTTCATTTCAGTCCTGAAACATAGCTATGCCATCACAACTTGTCTATCGTTTGAGGGAATTCTAACCCTAACCCTAGCTAAGGATTGGGAAGGTTAGGGTTATGGGTTCAGTCTACCTTCAAAATATCAATACCACCTTCTACTCATTATAGGGGAAAATATACGTTACCGAATGAAAATAACAGTCAGAACCCATACAGCAACCTCCCCAAAACAATGAGAAAGCATCATGAATGCTTCAATTTAGTTTTTTGTCAAGTAATCTGTTAATGGAAATCTCATGTTCAATGGTGTCTTCAATGAGCATTGTTTTGGGCTTGGCTAGGTTAAGAGTCAGGAATACACAATAAATACTCATTGTATTTGATGATATGCCTCTCTGGAATGAAAGCCAAAGGCAAAAGTTTCAAAACATTGCTCACTTTCCTTCAAAAATGTACTTTTTAGGCAATATAGACAACATTCCCCTTTAGGCCAATGCAGTGGATACAGCCATATATGGATGAAAAAAAAATGTGAAGCTAACTTAGAAATTGCACTTTTCCAACATTTCATTTCAGTCCTGAAAAAGAGCCATGCCATCACAACTTGTCTATGGTTT